>NC_070646.1:427500-446945 GCF_947347685.1 Pleuronectes platessa
GCGGTCCCTGCACCAAGGTGCGTGTGAGGGTGTGTGTGTCCGAGTGTGAGTGTGTGTGTGTGTGTCCGAGTGTGTGCGTCCGAGTGTGTGCGTGCGTGTGTGTGTGTGTGTGTCCGATTGTGTGCGTCTGAGTGTGTGTGTGTGTGTGTGTGTGTGTGTCCGAGTGTGTGCGTCCGAGTGTGTGCGTCCGAGTGTGTGCGTGCGTGTGTGTGTGTCCGAGTGTGTGCGTCTGAGTGTGTGCGTGTGTGTGTGTGTGTGTGTGTGTGTGTGTGTGTGTGTGTGTGTATGTGCGTTTGAGTGTGTGAGTGTGTGTGTGGGGGTGTGTGTGTGTGTGAAAGAGTGAGAGAGAGTGTGTGTGTGAGTTTGAGCGTGTGACTGTGTGTGTGTGTGTGTGTGAAAGAATGAGAGAGAGTTTGTGTGTGTTTGTGTGTCTGTGTGTGTGTGTGTGAGAATGAAAGCTCTGGGGCCTCATTAATAACCGTGCGTACGCCACTTCTTACGCAAACGTTGGGATTCATAAAAACAATCTTGACGGGAGAGTTTATATATTTCCACTCAGACTCTGACTGATGCGTACGAACGTTTCACAGATATGAGGAGATGAACTGAAGCAGATTATTGATCAATTCATAATTTACATCAAAACCAACATCTTAGTTCTGCTCAGGACTCTTTGTATTAAAAAATATATAAAACAACTTAAAGCAAATTGCGCGGCCCAGAGAAGTCGTGGTTGACCGTTAACGACTCAGTGGACTGAGGCGTCTTCTTTCATTTCCATCAGTGGTCGTCCAGGGTCGAGTTCTAAACCAGACTGAAACCTGTTCTGAACAAACAGACTGAACGCAATAAGAGAAAAAACTCATAAACATTTAATAATCGTTTTTGTTCTGTGTGTCCTCCGTCAGCTCTCAGCAAGGAGCAGGAGAAGGAGAAGAACCTGGAGGAGGAGCACAGCGCCCCCCAGTCAGCCTTCCTGGGCCCAACGCTGTGGGACAAGACTCTGCCCTACGATGGAGACTCCTTCCAGATGGAGTACATGGACCTGGAGGAGTTTCTGTCGGAGAACGGCCTCCCCTCCAGCCCCTCCCACTACCTCCACCACCATCACGACCAGCACAAACCACAGGCTACATCACGCCACCAGCCAATCACGCCCCCGGCCCCACCCACTCTGACGCCCTCAGTGATGGACCTGAGCAGCCACGCCTCCATAAAGGAGAGCCTCACCCCTCCCAGCCCGGCGAGAGCAGGTAACAACATCTCCACACCTGGCGGCCATCTTTAAATGACATCACAACGTCACACAAAGGAAATAACTGCAGGTTTAAACACATTCACTTCTCAGGATCTCTGGGTTTCACGATTATTGTTTGAGAGCAACTTGTTACTAGCTATACTGAAAAGAAATGAGAAGGTACAAAAGAACCGGGCCCAGGATGGATCCTTGAGGAACCCCACAAGAGGTTCCCCAGTCGGAAAGAGGAGAAGTTAGAGGGAAAGTAAAAAAAGTTGAAAGTGATTTAATGGAGTCTTGTGAGTTTGTTGGTTCAGTAGCTGAAGAAGCTTCTGGATCCTCGACTTGTCTTTGTCTGAAAATAAGAGGACAGCGTTCGTCTCTGGGTGACGAGGCTGCAGGACACGTCAGCTCCGTCCTCTGGAGTGATGATCAGTGATGGACGAGTCAGGAGGGAGCAGGACCTCAGGGGGGGGGGGTGTGTATACATGGACATGTCTATCTATAGTTATGAGGACAATTTTGGTTCAATACCATCATTGTGTGGACATGTTGTCTGGTCCTAACAAATTAAATCAGCTTTTCGACGGTTGAGACTGGAGTTTGAGTCTAGGTGAGAGTTGTGATGGTTAGGAGCTAGGAGATGCATCACGTCAATGAGTGTCCTCACAACTACAGAGAGACACGAATGTGTGTGTTTGTGTGGACTCGTGAGCAGGTTGTGGCTCCGCCCTCTTGCTCGGAGGCCAACGCCCTCCACAACTCTCACAGAACGACGGGTTGTGAGTTCGTAGACGTCTGTGAACATGATGCGGATCCCACCTGTGTGTGTGTGTGTGTGTGTGTGTGTGTGTGTGTGTGTGTGTGTGTGTGTGTGTGTGTGTGTGTGTGTGTGTGTGTCCCTCCATGAGATCACTGGTTTAAGAACATATTGTCCCCTGCAGAATTAGGCCATGTGACTTGACTTGGTGTGAGTCTGTGTCTACTCGTGCATGTATGTGCGCATGTGGGAGTGTTTTTATGTAATTGTGTCTGTGTGTGTGTGTGTGTGTTGTCGCCGGCTGGCCTAATTCTGCAGACATAAACATATTGATCATGTTGTGAAGACCGTCATGTCCACCTGATGAATCTAAACCTGATATTATCGTCCGATCAGTTCTAATCGATCAGTGATTAATCGTTTACTACGCTCTCACGCTTCGTCAACTTCAGGATTTGAATATTTCCTTCATCACTTGTTCTGAGTCCAATGAAAACCAAACAGAAGTTAATCTGTGACCTGACGTCTAAATATAGCACCGTAATCTCTGGCATAATCTGTCATATTTGTTTCCCCACATGGGTCCGTGTCTCTGCAGCAGATAAGGAGGAAGGAACCAGCGACTTTACCCAGGGTGCACCACAACACGAACCACAACCATCCTGTGATTATAGACCTGCTCCTCCATAGCCCCCCCCCCCCCCCACACACACACACACCTCTGACTGAGCTACCTCAGCTAGCTTAGCTTGTACCGATGGTAATGTGTTGCTTATGTTAGATAAACATTGGTCCTGATCACCAACTCTATAAGCTACCTTAGCTAACTTAGCTTTCAAAGCTAATGCTAGGCTGCTAACTAGTGTTGGTCCTGATAACAACTCTATTATTATATATTATATGTTCTCCAATGTTGTGCTAACGTGATATAAATACAGTTTGTTGGATGATCAGTGCTTCAGGTTTGTTGGATGAGATAAAAAGGTTCCTTCATTGTTTGATCAGTTTTAATATTTAAATTTAAACCATTTACCATCACGTGACCTCAGGTGTTTTTGATAACTTATTGAGTGACTCCGCCTCCTTTCAGGCCTCCCAAACTCCAGAAACACTCCGAGCCCCATCGACCCAGACTCCATCCAGATTCCCAGTGGCTACCAGCCCGACCCTGCAGACCTGGTCCTGTCCAGCGTCCCGGGTCAGGAGATGTTCGACCCACGCAAACGCAAGTTCTCTGCCGAGGAGCTGAGACCGCAGCCGATGATCAAGAAGGCTCGGAAGGTCTTCATGCCGGAGGACCTGAAGGTAATTTGGAGCTGGTTCTGACCCGACAAACAAATCAGCTCACTAGGCTACAGGAACCGATTCCCTGTAGGAGTTTTATTAAGTTGAATAAAAACTTGTTTTTCTTTGGAGCTTTCTGTCGAATCACAAGATCTTCATCAGTCGATGGAGTTTAGTCTCTTTTCACAGAGAAAATATAACAAGTAAGAAGTAAGACTAACTACGATTACTTGTCATTCTTCGAGCAGGATGACAAATACTGGGCCGGCCGCAGGAAGAACAACTTTGCTGCGAAGCGGTCCCGGGACGCTCGGCGGCTCAAAGAGAACCAGATCGCCACCCGAGCCGGCTTCCTGGAAAAGGAGAACTGTGCTCTGAGGTGGGAGGTGGCCGACCTGAGGAAGGAGCTCGGACACACCAAGAACATCCTGTCCAAGTACAAGGGGCTGCACGGGCCACTCTGACCACACACACACAGAGCCCCGCATTTGGTTCCTCATTGGTTCCCACTGAGAACGCAAATGATTCTCAACACCTCACACAGTTGTCGATTTAAAAAACACAACAAAACACTGTTTTATCGCTCTGCACCAGTGACACCTAGTGGAGACACAGAGGCTTTCAGGTTGTTTGTCTCATTATCGTGAATATTTCTTCAAATTTTGTCCAAATGTTCATTTAGTTCAGGGGTCGGCGACCTTTTCTATCAAGGAGCCATTTCGCTCGCTCTTCTACCAAATACGATTGGTCTGGAGCCGCGGGTTGCCGACCCCTGATTTAGACTCATGAGAGAATTGATTAGATCTGTGTGGCTAAAGGTCACACGCATGCACACACACACACACCAGCCCCTGCAGGTGCCCCCCCACAAAGCCTCCCATAATGCACCTGTCCACATGTACAAACCCGTCACTTCCTCTTCCTGTTTGATCGGCTGATGCAGACGTTACACCTGGAGCTCGACCGACTTGGAATCTTGGAACCCATTTGTTAAAAAAAAAATCTTTACATAAACTTTATAATAACTATAAAGAAAACACAAATACAACCAAATATGTTTGACTATTGTATTTTCGAATATATCATAAAATATATTTTATGTAAAATATAAACAAAATGCATATTTGTTGCATTTTTATTCTGTAATATAAAAGATGTTATTGATTATTGTGTCTGATGATAACTTTCACGTTTAGAAACCAAATTCTTCAGTGCAATAGAACGTTCTCTTTGGCACAAACTTTATTATAACTTTTTTCTCAAGTGCAGCTCAGTGGGGAGAGCGCCCCCGGTGGCCGAGTGAAACATGAATGTATATTTGAAGCATTGGTATGGAACCGCTTTAGTACTTTACTACAGACCAAAATCAAATGGTATATAAAGGATAGATTGATATCAAAGATTTAAATGTTTATACAGAGAAATTATGTTTGTTTTAAAAAATAAAAATATTCTGTCCTCCTGAATGTTGTTATTACACATATGACTAATAATTGAACGTCGGTCTAACCAGTCCGGGTCGTGCTTTGGCATTTTGGAAAACCTCCGATGTTTGTGGTGTCCGATCTTTCCTCCCTGAATACCTCAGACTCCTCCCCTCCTCCCTCAGCTCACCTGTGCAGGTGACACATCAGCTGATTCTCTGGCTCCTCCCCCTCCTACACGTAGAATCTAGAGTTCGTGTATTTTGATGCTACGTTGAGCCGATAGAGGAATGAAACCTGAATCCCTTCTTCTTCTTCTTCTTCTTCTTCTTCTTCTGTTGGATTTGTTTTTAAATATATTTTTTCTTCATTTGTCCCTGATTATGTAACTCATGATCAAAAATGATATATAAATAAATAAAAACTTAAATTCGTGGCTCTCTGGTGCTTTTTGTTCTCGTCAATGAATGTTGAATAAATTCAAACAGGATTTTAATGATTTTACTGTTTTAGTGTAAAATCAGTCCATTTGTCCAAAGTTCAATAATCAACATTCAACTTTAATGAAGTAGCTGCATCCTCTGGCTTTGATTTATTAGAAATGTATTATATTTCATTACATTAATTTTCTAACCCTAACCCTAAACCTTTTTCTTTTAATAATGATGCTTGTGTTAGTAATATGATGGACCAATATTCAATTTAGTCTTAGCATTCATTATAAACTGAAAGTGAATGAAAGTGTATATTAAAGAGAAAACATGACAAACCATACACGTCTGTTCAAAGTGCTTCACATCAAATACAAAAGACATCAGGACAAATTGTAAAAGTCTGGTTGTATGACCAGTGAGTCTGTGTGAGACCAGCAGGGGGCAGCACCTCCACAGTGACTGGGTGGCAGCAGCAGGTCACAACAGAAACAATGGGAAACTCATCACAGAAAAACTACCTGATGCATCCCATAATATCCGTCGCGGAGAAAATATACAAATAGTAATAAAATAATAAATCTTCAAAAGACTCCAACATCTTCCAGATCCTCTCCCCCAGAACTTCCTGTTGTTGTCACCTGACCTCTGAAACTTCACTGGAAGCAGGTTTGTGTTTATCTATATATGTGTTTATCTGTATATGTGTTTATCTATATATGTGTTTATCTGTATATGTGTTTATCTGTATATGTGTTTATCTGTATATGTGTTTATCTGTATATGTGTTTATCTATATATGTGTTTATCTAGATATGTGTTTATCTGTATATGTGTTTATCTGTATATGTGTTTATCTGTATATGTGTTTATTTGTATATGTGTTTATCTGTATATGTGTTTATCTGTATATGTGTTTATCTGTATATGTGTTTATTTATATATGTGTTTATCTGTATATGTGTTTATCTGTATATGTGTTTATCTGTATATGTGTTTATTTATATATGTGTTTATCTATATATGTGTTTATCTGTATATGTGTTTATCTGTATATGTGTGCTTATCTGTATATGTGTTTATCTGTATATGTGTTTATTTATATATGTGTTTATCTATATATGTGTTTATCTGTATATGTGTTTATCTGTATATGTGTTTATCTGTACATGTGTTTATCTGTATATGTGTTTATCTATATAAGTGTTTATCTGTATATGTGTTTATCTGTATATGTGTTTATCTGTATATGTGCCGCATCCTCCTCCTCATTTATGCAACTTTTATTTTGAAAAGTTCTGGTCGACAATTATCAGATGAATAATAACCAGATTAATAACTGAGTCTGTTTCATCTGATCCTCGTCTTATTGTCCTGAACGTGTTTCATTTCATAACCTTTAAATGCTTTACGGCATAGATACGTTCATGTTGTTAAAATTTGCAGGAAAAACAAACAAACGTGAACAAACAATTATTTTTATTTTTTTTTAAAATACAGCTTTTCACATGAACATGAAAAATGTTTCACTTCATGAAAAACAATCACAAACGATTAACTATCAGAGAATCATTGATTTTATTTGTGTTGCAGCTCAAATTCTTTCAATCGTGTACATATAAAAACAGCTCAGCTTTCTTTTAATTATTATTCATGAATTTACACCTTGGTTGTTGTTTACATCTGATAAATAAGATTTAAAGTACATTGTTTAATTCTGGTCACATTATTGGTTTTATACAAAAGCTGCTCGACAACAGTGAGACGACCAATCAATTAAATGTTTTTAAAGCAATATTAGTTTTGTTTTCACTCTGTGTTATTGTTGGTATTGTTATAAGTATTATTACTATAATTTGAAGTAGTAGTATCGGAACCAGAGTTGTACAGAAGTCCTGAAAGGCCCGTGAATTTTAATTTTATTTTACCATGAGCATTTTACCTAATGAAAAATCCACAAACAGTTTATGATCTATCATAGTCAAATCCAAATTAATTTAACATATATATATATATATATATATATATATATATATATATATATATATTTTAAAGAAAATAATTAACAAATTCATAAACTTTTAGTTTTTATTAGATTGGGATAGTGCACTACAGCCTCATGTGGATAGTTTGAGTACTACAACAACAAACACAAAAAACCTTCCATATATATAACCATTAACATGAACGTTGATGTCAAATAATACATGAAATAAATTTACTCTTAACTCAGGTCCATTATTGTGAATGTTCAGTTCATGAATAAAACGAAACAATCACAAATGTGAAGCCGGAGTGTCTCAATTACCCCCTGGTGGCTGGCTGCAGTATAGGTCATAAACCCTGCCTCCTCCATGTTAGCACTTGGGACATGGACCAAACAAAAATATCAAAGCTGACTTTAAATAAATGTTTGTCAAAGATGTGTGATCATCTTTTCTGAAGAGTCTTAGTGAGGTTTTATCGATTCTGCCTCTGAAAAAGAAAAGTTGGTCTTTTGAAGATTCAGCTGTCGGATGTTTTTATTCTGTAGGTGAACGTTAAAAAGTAAAAAACAGTTTTGATGGACAGTAGCTTCATTGAGCCTCTGATGTGATCGACTCCTCTGACGCTCACTGGATGAGGATCTGAGGTCACAGACCAGTTCTTCTTGTGGTTTCCTGTCAGATCTCTGAGCCGTCAGGTCTGAACCAGCTGAAGCTTATGTAAAACCATCCCCCGTCACAAAAACAGCAGAGGGGAAAAACAAATACTTAATACATCTCTAATACTCAGATTATAATCCAACATGAAATATGAGGGGAGGGTCGTTATGTAATTCATATCAGTGATGGGACGCAGCCATTGGCTCACTCAGATTTGTGCTGTTTTTTATTGAAGGGGATTTGTCGCGGCGGTGGCACGAGTACGTTACAGCCTCGGATCATGTGACTCGCTGCCACAGCCAATCAGCAGAGAGGACGGCCTGACGTGTGCGGGGGGGGAGAGGAGGGATTCAACCAGTTTGGCTTTTTCACCGTCACATCTCAGATGAAGCATTTCCACTTTCTCTGTTTTTATCCGGGGGTAAAATTAGATTTGGCTCCGAATCTCCGAACTCCAAAAAACATTTAGTTCTGTGTCTCATTTCAGGATCGCCAAATTAGAAATGTTGAAATGAACTTTAACATTAGACACAGAAGTACGATGGAGTATTATTCACTTAAAGAGAAAAACTCTTCAGAAATTAAAAGAATGAAGCTTCACATCAGATGGTTCAAGGTTTAGATCCAGAAGATGAGATCCTCCAGAGACTGTTGATTTCAGTTCTTTCTTCTTCTTGTGAAATGAGTCTGAGGTGGAAGAGACGAGTGAGAGCTCCGCCCTCTGTGACCTCAAAGTGTCCATGTGTCTCACAGGCTCGTCCCTCTGAGACTAGGCCGGCTGGACATCAGTGGACGTTACTGTTCTTTGTGTCCAGCGGCGTGATGAGGTCACATCAGGTGGTGTTCGTGCTGCAGGGTGATGGAGGCTGAATTCAAAGGGCTTCAGGGTTTTTTATTTTCACCAGATGAGGGCGACTCCTTGAAAAAACACAGAAAAAAACACAGAAATTAATAAAACATTTCCCTCAAAGTTCATAAGAGAATTAATATTTCATCACATTTTGCGGTCGTTGTGCCGCCATGTTTGTTTTTATTAGTCACGTCATGCTACCGATCCGACTGCGATGATGTCAGATTCTGTAGTGATGAGTGAAGTCGAGGTCAGAGGTTTTAGTTTGGTCCATGTCCCATCTGATAACATGGAGGAGGTCTATGAGCTGTACTGTACAGCACCTTTGGTAGCTGCCACTAAAACTTGTTTTGTCAACAAATGAAAACAATTCAAATAAAACTTTTTAAATTAATATTTTTTTAATTTCTATTTTATATTAATAAACAAGAGGATTATCCACCGTGGAGACGTTTAAACCGGTGGATGAGATCAACAGATGACGTCTCCTGAGGATTTACTCCAACATCTGCTGCTGCCACATCTGTAACCCTCCCACCACAGGGTCCGTCCTGCTGCCACATCTGTAACCCTCCCACCACAGGGTCCGTCCTCCTGCCACATCTGTAACCCTCCCACCACAGGGTCCGTCCTGCTGCCACATCTGTAACCCTCCCACCACAGGGTCCGTCCTGCTGCCACATCTGTAACCCTCCCACCACAGGGTCCGTCCTGCTGCCACATCTGTAACCCTCACACCACAGTGTCCTGCCACATCTGTAACCCTCCCACCACAGTGTCCTGCCACATCTGTAACCCTCCCACCACAGGGTCCGTCCTGCTGCCACATCTGTAACCCTCCCACCACAGGGTCCGTCCTCCTGCCACATCTGTAACCCTCACACCACAGTGTCCTGCCACATCTGTAACCCTCCCACCACAGTGTCCTGCCACATCTGTAACCCTCCCACCACAGGGTCCGTCCTGCTGCCACATCTGTAACCCTCCCACCACAGGGTCCGTCCTGCTGCCACATCTGTAACCCTCCCACCACAGGGTCCGTCCTGCTGCCACATCTGTAACCCTCCCACCACAGGGTCCGTCCTGCTGCCACATCTGTAACCCTCCCACCACAGGGTCCGTCCTCCTGCCACATCTGTAACCCTCACACCACAGGGTCCGTCCTCCTGCCACATCTGTAACCCTCCCACCACAGGGTCCGTCCTGCTGCCACATCTGTAACCCTCACACCACAATGTCCTGCCACATCTGTAACCCTCCCACCACAGGGTCCTGCCACATCTGTAACCCTCCCACCACAGGGTCCGTCCTGCTGCCACATCTGTAACCCTCCCACCACATCGTCCGTCCTCCTGCCACATCTGTAACCCTCCCACCACAGGGTCCGTCCTCCTGCCACATCTGTAACCCTCCCACCACAGTGTCATGCCACATCTGTAACCCTCACACCACAGTGTCCTGCCACATCTGTAACCCTCCCACCACAGGGTCCGTCCTGCTGCCACATCTGTAACCCTCCCACCACAGGGTCCTGCCACATCTGTAACCCTCACACCACAGGGTCCGTCCTGCTGCCACATCTGTAACCCTCCCACCACAGGGTCCGTCCTGCTGCCACATCTGTAACCCTCCCACCACAGGGTCCGTCCTGCTGCCACATCTGTAACCCTCCCACCACAGGGTCCGTCCTGCTGCCACATCTGTAACCCTCACACCACAGGGTCCGTCCTCCTGCCACATCTGTAACCCTCCCACCACAGGGTCCTGCCACATCTGTAACCCTCCCACCACAGGGTCCGTCCTGCTGCCACATCTGTAACCCTCACACCACAGGGTCCGTCCTGCTGCCACATCTGTAACCCTCCCACCACAGGGTCCGTCCTCCTGCCACATCTGTAACCCTCCCACCACAGGGTCCGTCCTGCTGCCACATCTGTAACCCTCCCACCACAGGGTCCGTCCTGCTGCCACATCTGTAACCCTCCCACCACAGGGTCCGTCCTGCTGCCACATCTGTAACCCTCCCACCACAGGGTCCGTCCTCCTGCCACATCTGTAACCCTCACACCACAGGGTCCGTCCTCCTGCCACATCTGTAACCCTCCCACCACAGGGTCCGTCCTGCTGCCACATCTGTAACCCTCACACCACAGGGTCCGTCCTGCTGCCACATCTGTAACCCTCACACCACAGGGTCCGTCCTCCTGCCACATCTGTAACCCTCCCACCACAGTGTCATGCCACATCTGTAACCCTCACACCACAGTGTCCTGCCACATCTGTAACCCTCCCACCACAGGGTCCGTCCTGCTGCCACATCTGTAACCCTCCCACCACAGGGTCCTGCCACATCTGTAACCCTCACACCACAGGGTCCGTCCTGCTGCCACATCTGTAACCCTCCCACCACAGGGTCCGTCCTGCTGCCACATCTGTAACCCTCCCACCACAGGGTCCGTCCTGCTGCCACATCTGTAACCCTCCCACCACAGGGTCCGTCCTGCTGCCACATCTGTAACCCTCACACCACAGGGTCCGTCCTCCTGCCACATCTGTAACCCTCCCACCACAGGGTCCTGCCACATCTGTAACCCTCCCACCACAGGGTCCGTCCTCCTGCCACATCTGTAACCCTCCCACCACAGGGTCCGTCCTGCTGCCACATCTGTAACCCTCACACCACAATGTCCTGCCACATCTGTAACCCTCCCACCACAGGGTCCTGCCACATCTGTAACCCTCCCACCACAGGGTCCGTCCTGCTGCCACATCTGTAACCCTCCCACCACATCGTCCGTCCTCCTGCCACATCTGTAACCCTCCCACCACAGGGTCCGTCCTCCTGCCACATCTGTAACCCTCCCACCACAGTGTCATGCCACATCTGTAACCCTCACACCACAGTGTCCTGCCACATCTGTAACCCTCCCACCACAGGGTCCGTCCTGCTGCCACATCTGTAACCCTCCCACCACAGGGTCCGTCCTGCTGCCACATCTGTAACCCTCACACCACAGGGTCCGTCCTGCTGCCACATCTGTAACCCTCCCACCACAGGGTCCGTCCTGCTGCCACATCTGTAACCCTCCCACCACAGGGTCCGTCCTGCTGCCACATCTGTAACCCTCCCACCACAGGGTCCGTCCTGCTGCCACATCTGTAACCCTCACACCACAGGGTCCGTCCTCCTGCCACATCTGTAACCCTCCCACCACAGGGTCCTGCCACATCTGTAACCCTCCCACCACAGGGTCCGTCCTGCTGCCACATCTGTAACCCTCACACCACAGGGTCCGTCCTCCTGCCACATCTGTAACCCTCACACCACAGGGTCCTGCCACATCTGTAACCCTCCCACCACAGGGTCCGTCCTGCTGCCACATCTGTAACCCTCCCACCACAGGGTCCGTCCTGCTGCCACATCTGTAACCCTCCCACCACAGGGTCCGTCCTCCTGCCACATCTGTAACCCTCCCACCACAGGGTCCGTCCTCCTGCCACATCTGTAACCCTCCCACCACAGGGTCCGTCCTCCTGCCACATCTGTAACCCTCCCACCACAGGGTCCGTCCTCCTGCCACATCTGTAACCCTCCCACCACAGGGTCCTGCCACATCTGTAACCCTCCCACCACAGGGTCCGTCCTGCTGCCACATCTGTAACCCTCACACCACAGGGTCCGTCCTCCTGCCACATCTGTAACCCTCCCACCACAGGGTCCGTCCTCCTGCCACATCTGTAACCCTCACACCACAGGGTCCTGCCACATCTGTAACCCTCCCACCACAGGGTCCGTCCTGCTGCCACATCTGTAACCCTCACACCACAGGGTCCGTCCTCCTGCCACATCTGTAACCCTCCCACCACAGGGTCCTGCCACATCTGTAACCCTCCCACCACAGGGTCCGTCCTGCTGCCACATCTGTAACCCTCCCACCACAGGGTCCGTCGTCCTGCCACATCTGTAACCCTCACACCACAGGGTCCGTCCTCCTGCCACATCTGTAACCCTCCCACCACAGAGTCCGTCCTCCTGCCACATCTGTAACCCTCCCACCACAGGGTCCTGCCACATCTGTAACCCTCCCACCACAGTGTCCTGCCACATCTGTAACCCTCACACCACAGTGTCCTGCCACATCTGTAACCCTCACACCACAGTGTCCTGCCACATCTGTAACCCTCCCACCACAGGGTCCGTCCTGCTGCCACATCTGTAACCCTCACACCACAGGGTCCGTCCTGCTGCCACATCTGTAACCCTCACACCACAGGGTCCGTCCTGCTGCCACATCTGTAACCCTCACGCCACAGGGTCCGTCCTGCTGCCACATCTGTAACCCTCCCACCACAGGGTCCGTCCTGCTGCCACATCTGTAACCCTCACACCACAGGGTCCGTCCTGCTGCCACATCTGTAACCCTCACACCACAGTGTCCTGCCACATCTGTAACCCTCACACCACAGTGTCCTGCCACATCTGTAACCCTCACACCACAGTGTCCTGCCACATCTGTAACCCTCACACCACAGTGTCCTGCCACATCTGTAACCCTCCCACCACAGGGTCCGTCCTGCTGCCACATCTGTAACCCTCCCACCACAGGGTCCGTCCTGCTGCCACATCTGTAACCCTCACACCACAGGGTCCGTCCTCCTGCCACATCTGTAACCCTCCCACCACAGGGTCCGTCCTCCTGCCACATCTGTAACCCTCCCACCACAGGGTCCGTCCTGCTGCCACATCTGTAACCCTCCCACCACAGGGTCCGTCCTGCTGCCACATCTGTAACCCTCCCACCACAGGGTCCGTCCTGCTGCCACATCTGTAACCCTCCCACCACAGGGTCCGTCCTGCTGCCACATCTGTAACCCTCACACCACAGGGTCCGTCCTCCTGCCACATCTGTAACCCTCCCACCACAGGGTCCGTCCTCCTGCCACATCTGTAACCCTCCCACCACAGGGTCCTGCCACATCTGTAACCCTCCCACCACAGTGTCCGTCCTCCTGCCACATCTGTAACCCTCACACCACAGTGTCCGTCCTCCTGCCACATCTGTAACCCTCCCACCACAGGGTCCGTCCTGCTGCCACATCTGTAACCCTCCCACCACAGGGTCCGTCCTGCTGCCACATCTGTAACCCTCCCACCACAGGGTCCGTCCTGCTGCCACATCTGTAACCCTCCCACCACAGGGTCCGTCCTGCTGCCACATCTGTAACCCTCCCACCACAGGGTCCGTCCTGCTGCCACATCTGTAACCCTCCCACCACAGGGTCCGTCCTGCTGCCACATCTGTAACCCTCACACCACAGGGTCCTTCCTGCTGCATTGAAGGGATGAGTGAATGTCCATCCATTCATCATTTCTCTGTCATTGAGGCTTTATGCTGCCGGCTTCATCTGGCTGATGGAGGGGGGGGGGGGGGGGGGGGGGGTCAGGCTGAGGATTTACAGGGCAGATTAACGGTCTGGACCTGAGTGTGGGGGAGGGGAGCTACACAGGGACGTCACAGTCCATCCCCCCGCTCACCACAGACTGACTCTTACAAACCAAATCAACCGTCACTTAAAGTCATTTTCTCATAGAGTTCTATAGAAGCAGCCCGTGGAGTCGCCCCCTGCTGGTCATTTCACAGAACACAGGTTTCAGACAGGTGTGCCATGGGTTTGCGTTTGGGAGTCATGATGTCACTCAGTTTTATAAACAGACTATTTAAATAAGAGAGACATTCAGATGTAACAGATTTTCACACTAATGTTTGATGATCATAACGAGAAGCTGCTCATCAGACGGAATGTGATGAGTCAGGTTTTGACTTGTTGTTAATCAGATGAGACTGAATTGGACCAATCAGACGCCTCGATTCGAGTCCCACGTCAGTCATAATTGATTTCATTGTACTTACTTATGACGGATTAGTCAGAACATACAGAACATGACAATGTGTATGTGGGAGATGAACACACACACGTTGATATTTGACATTTTGTCTAGTTTTAACACAAATAAAAGAAAACTCAGAATATTGTGCTTGAAGTGTTCAGTCTTTTCTTTGTTGTCGTCACTGCAACACAACTGAAGTTTAACAAAACAACACACTGATGAACAAGAACTTAAAAACGAGACTTTGTGATTCAGGAAGTTGTGATGAGCACTTTGTCTGAATCGTTTGATAAATCAGATTATTAGAGAGATGACTTTTTCATGATATGAAATTATTGTTTGCTGCAGATTCAGTGGACTGGGGGGGGGTTGATGTGGGGGCGGGGGGGCTGCTTACCTCCTGCTGACCTCAGCTGCTCATCGACACCATCGATGGAAGTTAAAGATTCAAATTAAAACAAAGATCTACAGTCTGAAACCTTCCTCTTCCTCACTCTTCTTCCTCACACCAAAGTGCTCCTCTTCTCTCTCTCTCTTTCTCGGTCCCGGCTCAGGTCCGGCGTTGGCAGCTCTCCGTGGGCCACCGTGTTGTTGGGCTCACAGCGGGACGAGGCCGGCGAGTTCTGCATGACCACCAGGCGAATGGGCGACTGGCTGGGCGGCGCCGGCGTGGTGTCGGGGGCGTACTCCTTGGTCGGGTCTTTGCCCCGGCAGTCGTACAGGATGCAGGAGATAAGGAAGACCAGGAGCAGGATGACATAGCTGGCGACCAAGATGATGAGGTTCAGGGTGACGGGGTCAATCTCCAGGTAGAACTCCATGAAACCCATGGTGCCACTTCATATCTCGACCCGGAGGGAAGAGAGGGAGGGAAAGCAGCAGAAACAGAAAAAGGAAAGAACAGAAATAAAGGGAAATATTTGTGAGACGAGGAGAACCAGCAAAAACCCAAAAGACTGATGATAGACGGAGGATGGACAGCTGGCTGGAAAGAGAGAAAGAGCAAAAGATGAGGATGGACAGTGAAATGAGGGATCAGCTGAGAGAGAGAGAGAGAGAGAGAGGTAGAGAGAGAGAGAGAGAGAGAGAGAGAGAGAGAGAGAGAGAGAGAGACTGCTAGAGAGGTAGAGAGAGAGAGAGAGAGAGAGAGAGAGAGAGAGAGAGAGAGAGAGAGAGAGAGAGACTGCTAGAGAGAGAGAGAGAGAGAGAGGTAGAGAGAGAGAGAGAGAGAGAGAGAGAGAGAGAGAGAGAGAGAGAGAGAGAGAGAGAGAGAGTCACAGCAGGACGATGGGAAGCTTTGACGGACGTTAATCCTCGACCTCCAGCAGCCAATGACCAAAGCTGCTCATTTTTAATAACTTAAGCCTCCATTATTTTGATTTTGCCAACTACACGAACACGTGGAGACCAAACTGCTCTCAGTGACATGGAGGACCAGCAGCGTCATGTGACCACACGTTAGTTCATCACTCAGTGTTTTTTGTGTGAGGCGGCAGCTCCACCTGAACCTTCATGTTTATCACGTCCTCATGTCTGGTTCTTTTTGCCCTGAGTTCTGTCTCACAGGCACAACTTTCTGTCCATCATCCCTCACTTCAGAACTGAAGCAGAATCATTATTATTTGTGTTGCATTTTTGTTAGTCAGTGATTGTGTATTTACTCTGTGTTCATTCCTTGTCTCAGATCTTTGAGCTGCAGCTGCAGGTTCATCCTCTGGGTTCAGTCTCTTGTTTCACTCTGAACTTTATCGAACCTGCAGCACAGGGGCTTTGCATCTGATTTACCATGAGCTCCTGGAGGTGGCGCTCTTTTCTCACAGCTCATGGTCTCTCAGGACATATATCACATGTTATAAATGAACTGTATATTTATAAGTCATGTGACCCACATAATAAAACGCAGAATGAGGCTCCACATGTTGTTTGGATTCGTTCAGCATCTGTTAAACATCAGACAGGAAGTGCTACTGACAGGAAGTGCTACTGACAGGAAGTGTTACTGACAGGGAGTGTGTGTTACTGACAGGAAGTGTTACTGACAGGAGGTGCCATAGATATATATATAAAGGCTAGATGTCTCATCTGAGTCGAACGTCCGCACATGGCGGCCATCTTGTCACAGGTGGCTCGCCCACCCATAACATTGTGTTGGTAGTGGAACATGTACTTTTAAATAAAATAAAATGAAATCATTATTGATGTATATTTGTAAGGGGAAATCTTGTACCTATATAGAACATTATTCTATTTTTTTAGAAAATAACATAATTAATCATAAGTATATAGTGTCATAACTACATCTCTGACGTTTATAATAAACCAATCCGTTTAAAAATCGGTTGAAAATTGAGCAAGTTATGGTTATTTAAAAAGTACGTACAACTTCTACACAATGTTATGGGTGAGCGAGCTGACTGTGGCAAGATGGCCGATACATCTAGCCTTTATATCTATATCTATGGGAGGCGCCACTGACAGGAAGTGCTACTGACAGGAAGTGCTACTGACAGGAAGTGCTACTGACAGGAAGTGTTAGCGACGCTTTGTGTTCACTGCTGGTAGTCGAATCATGTGACTGATGAGAACCAATCAGGAAGACAACGTGTCATCGTTTACTAAAGTCTCAGTTTCTGTTCAGACTCAAACACAAACCAGAGTTTCAAACTGAATCCAGATCAGTTCACACTCTGGTTCAGAGTCATGTAGGACGCCAGGTGAAGCAGCAGTGATGGTGTTTATGACGTCATCCACAATCAAAACATGTGACCAGCTCCACCTCCGGTCCTGATGATGTCACCAATGCGGCCTCTCATCACAACCTTCTCAGAAGAGGGCGAGCGACTGGACCCACGACAGCAGCCACGGTGGAAACTGTCGCTGCCATTCTTTTCCAACACAATGTGCACTTCCTGCTTGGAGGCGCTGCCCCCCCCTCGGACTGGGAGCTGCTCCCCTCCCTGTTATTCCAGAAGTCTTTAAATCCGTCAGCACGCCCGAAATGAAAGAAACAGATGCAGAGAAAAAGTTCTGTTTGGGGAGAAATGGATTTTTGAGGAATGAGAGGAAGTGCCTCTCCCTGGTTGATGGAGCCCTTCTCTCAGCGCTTGTTCTCCTTCAGACCATGAACTCCAGCGTCTCTCAGGCGGTGGACGCTCAGACCTGCAGACCACACGTCCTGCGTCACCAGGTCCTGAAGATGTGATTTAACGTCTGTGAGCGTTTCTCTGTGCAGAAACAAATCAGTTTCCTCCTGTGAACCATGAGTCTGGATGGAGAACTTCACGTTTCACGGTTTCTTCTCTTGAACAGTTTTACCAAACTCTGGTTAAGTACTGGTTAAACTGGTTAACGAGTTGGAGCGATTTATTTTAGTTTGGTCCAGGTCCCGTCTGCCAACCTGGAGGAGGAAGGGTTTATGACCTATACTACAGCCGGCCACCAGGGGGAGATCCAGATGATTTGGCTTCACCTTTGTGGAGCCGTCGTTTCCTCCATCTTTCAACAGATGTAGATTTCTACCTGCTGAGTTATAAACTGCTGTGAGCACAGAACTGACAGATTCCTCTGGTCTTCTGAGTCCTTGTGATTCTGTGGACTTTGTTTATCGGACTCTGCTGCTTTTAAACATCTTGTTTCTCTGAGTCGACACTCGAGTCCTCGTTGGGTTCCGTTGAGACGATCAGCTGAGACACATTGGTCTCAAACTGTGGGAGGTGACGTCTCCTCGTCTCCTCGTCTCCTCGTCTCCTCGTCTCCTCGTCTCCTCGTTGCTCCTCTGTTGACAGGACGATGTCCCTCCTGCTGTGGAACCAGTTCAAAGTTTTAATAAATGTGTGAACAGTCCTTCCTGTTCTCCGGCTGATCTCTTTCAATGAGCCGCTCCCGTCTCTTGGCGTGCCAGGCCCGTCTCCGGCCCAGTGCCTGGGGGGTGCTTAAGAGGGGGAGGGAGGGAGAGGGGGGGAGGGAGGGGGAGGGAGGACACCGGCCTCAGTGTCCCCCCCAGGTCGCTCAGCTGGTCACTGTTACAGGAAGGGAGGGGGAGGGGCGGGATACCCCTCTGAACGCTTCTCATAAAGTCACTGGTCCTCCACAGCCACCAGGAGGCGACACTTTCAGCTTCTTCAGCCGTGGGACCCATCGACAGGATGTTCAAACTCTCAGGATGAAACTGAACAACTGATTCTTCTTAGTGCAAACGTCCTCAGCTTCAGGTCGGAGACGCTGGACGTCCTTCAGAGTTTACAACGCTCAGAACGCATATTCCTATTAATTTGAATAACCAGCAGCACTCTTAGAAAAGCACTCCCCTGCAGGGGGCGCTGCAGCCCCTTCACTTCCTGTGTTTAGCTCCAGGACGTTTGTTCTGGTGAAGTTTGACATCGTCACGTTTTTACTTCATCAACAGATTTTTTTAAAGTAGAAAATGTGAGAAAATAACGAAGTTGACGTTTCACTTTATTTTCTTTATTCACAGTTGAAAACATCGAGATGTTGAGTTAATCGTGAAACGTTAAGATGTTGATAAAATCATTAAAATAAAATGTATTTCAGTTGCGACTAATGATTTGATATGAAGTCATCGGGGGGGGCGGGGGGAGTTTCTACTTCCTGTCCGTTTCTGAGGTTTTTCCACGTCACAATTTTTATTTTCGTCCTTGCATCTTCGTCACGTTTCATACGTCTTCATCAGAAACTCGACCCCCCTCCCCTCCATCTCTCTCTCTCTCCTCTCTGCTGATGTCTCTCACCCCATCCACATCTCCCTCTCCTCCCCCCCCCTTCCTCCCACATTCCCAGGATGCTGTGCTCCGGCGGAGTTAAAGTTAGCGCTGCAGAAGTGACAACATGCTGTGACCGTTACCCGTCACCACCCCCCTCCTCCTCCCCTCCTCCTCCCCCTCCTCCCCTCCTCCTCCCCTCCTCC
>NC_070646.1:447145-548289 GCF_947347685.1 Pleuronectes platessa
GAATTAAAATGATACAAAGCAGCTTCATGCCCCCCCCCCCCCCCGCTCTCCTTCACCTGTTGGTCCTCAATGGGAGCCATGGAAACAGCGCGAGCAGCCAATCAGCAGCAGCCTCTCGTCTCCTGCTGGAGTCGTTACTCTCACATCTGCAGTTCACACCGAGCACGTTGAGCTCTGCTGGTTCTGGTCTTCACATGATGAAGACGTAGCTTGAGCTCAGAGCTGCAGAACCTGAAGCTGTAGAGGGAGGTTCTGTGGACGTCCTCCAGAGACTCAGGAGAGACGTCCTCAGAGCTGCAGCCTCTCTGCTCCACTGGTAATAACAGTGATTAACCACCAGCTCCACAATCATCCCTCAGACCCCTCTCCTCTCAGATCTGAGGCTTTCACATGGATTCACACTGCTTTTATTTTGTAGGTCACAGACTCTAAACCTCCTCTGGTCTTGTTTGGACAAACACAGTAAGAGGACACTGAGGGACATGTCTGATTGGTTGGTGAACGAAGCTGTAGGACGGAAAACTTCTCCACCATCGCATTATTTAAAGAGTAAAAACCAGGATGTGTCTTTACAGCAGCCAACGGTGTCTTTGAGGACATGTGACGGTGTCTTTCAGGACATGTGACTGTGTCTTTCAGGACCTGTGACTGTGTCTTTGAGGACATGTGACTGTGTCTTTCAGGACATGTGACTGTGTCTTTCATAGCAAGAGTTAATTTGCACTCAGCATTTTCTCTTTTCTCCCTCACATTGAACCTGAACATCCTCGTTCATCGAGTCAGTCACTGTCTCCTCACTGTCTCCTCTCTGTCTCCTCTCTGTCTCCTCACTGTCTCCTCTCTGTCTCCTCACTGTCTCCTCTCTGTCTCCTCACTGTCTCCTCATTGTCTCCTCTCTGTCTCCTCACTGTCTCCTCACTGTCTCCTCACTGTCTCCTCACTGTCTCCTCACTGTCTCCTCACTGTCTCCTCTCCGTCTCCTCACTGTCTCCTCATTGTCTCCTCTCTGTCTCCTCACTGTCTCCTCTCTGTCTCCTCACTGTCTCCCTCACTGTCTCCTCTCTGTCTCCTCACTGTCTCCTCTCCGTCTCCTCACTGTCTCCTCACTGTCTCCTCTCTGTCTCCTCACTGTCTCCTCTCTGTCTCCTCACTGTCTCCTCACTGTCTCCTCTCTGTCTCCTCACTGTCTCCTCTCCGTCTCCTCACTGTCTCCTCTCCGTCTCCTCTCCGTCTCCTCACTGTCTCCTCTCCGTCTCCTCTCCGTCTCCTCACTGTCTCCTCACTGTCTCCTCTCCGTCTCCTTTCTGTCTCCTCACTGTCTCCTCTCTGTCTCCTCACTGTCTCCTCTCTGTCTCCTCACTGTCTCCTCTCCGTCTCCTCACTGTCTCCTCTCCGTCTCCTCTCCGTCTCCTCACTGTCTCCTCTCCGTCTCCTCTCCGTCTCCTCACTGTCTCCTCACTGTCTCCTCTCCGTCTCCTTGCTGTCTCCTCACTGTCTCCTCTCTGTCTCCTCTCCGTCTCCTCACTGTCTCCTCTCTGTCTCCTCTCCGTCTCCTCACTGTCTCCTCTCCGTCTCCTCACTGTCTCCTCACTGTCTCCTCTCCGTCTCCTCGCTGTCTCCTCACTGTCTCCTCTCCGTCTCCTCTCTGTCTCCTCTCCGTCTCCTCTCTGTCTCCTCTCCGTCCTCCTCACTGTCTCCTCTCTGTCTCCTCTCCAGTCTCCTCACTGTCTCCTCTCTGTCTCCTCACTGTCTCCTCTCCGTCTCCTCTCTGTCTCCTCTCCGTCTCCTCACTGTCTCCTCACTGTCTCCTCACTGTCTCCTCTCTGTCTCCTCTCTGTCTCCTCTCTGTCTCCTCACTGTCTCATTTCTGTCTCCTCTCTGTCTCCTCTCCGTCTCCTCTCTGTCTCCTCTCTGTCTCCTTGCTGTCTCCTCTCTGTCTCCTCACTGTCTCCTCTCTGTCTCCCTCACTGTCTCCTCTCCGTCTCCTCTCCGTCTCCTCACTGTCTCATTTCTGTCTCCTCTCCGTCTCCTCACTGTCTCCTCTCCGTCTCCTCACTGTCTCCTCACTGTCTCCTCTCTGTCTCCTCACTGTCTCCTCTCTGTCTCCTCTCTGTCTCCTCACTGTCTCCTCTCTGTCTCCTCACTGTCTCCTCTCCGTCTCCTCACTGTCTCCCTCTCCGTCTCCTCTCCGTCTCCTCACTGTCTCCTCACTGTCTCCTCTCCGTCTCCTTTCTGTCTCCTCACTGTCTCCTCTCTGTCTCCTCACTGTCTCCTCTCTGTCTCCTCACTGTCTCCTCTCCGTCTCCTCACTGTCTCCTCTCCGTCTCCTCTCCGTCTCCTCACTGTCTCCTCTCCGTCTCCTCTCCGTCTCCTCACTGTCTCCTCACTGTCTCCTCTCCGTCTCTTGCTGTCTCCTCACTGTCTCCTCTCTGTCTCCTCTCCGTCTCCTCACTGTCTCCTCTCTGTCTCCTCACTGTCTCCTCACTGTCTCCTCTCCGTCTCCTCACTGTCTCCTCTCCGTCTCCTCACTGTCTCCTCACTGTCTCCTCTCCGTCTCCTCGCTGTCTCCTCACTGTCTCCTCTCCGTCTCCTCCTCTGTCTCCTCTCCGTCTCCTCTCTGTCTCCTCTCCGTCTCCTCACTGTCTCCTCTCTGTCTCCTCTCCGTCTCCTCACTGTCTCCTCTCTGTCTCCTCACTGTCTCCTCTCCGTCTCCTCTCTGTCTCCTCTCCGTCTCCTCACTGTCTCCTCACTGTCTCCTCACTGTCTCCTCTCTGTCTCCTCTCTGTCTCCTCTCTGTCTCCTCACTGTCTCTCATTTCTGTCTCCTCTCTGTCTCCTCTCCGTCTCCTCTCTGTCTCCTCTCTGTCTCCTTGCTGTCTCCTCTCTGTCTCCTCTCCGTCTCCTCTCTGTCTCCTCTCTGTCTCCTCACTGTCTCCTCTCCGTCTCCTTGCTGTCTCCTCACTGTCTCCTCTCTGTCTCCTCACTGTCTCCTCTCTGTCTCCTCACTGTCTCCTCTCCGTCTCCTCACTGTCTCCTCACTGTCTCCTCTCTGTCTCCTCTCTGTCTCCTTGCTGTCTCCTCACTGTCTCCTCTCTGTCTCCTCTCTGTCTCCTCTCTGTCTCCTCACTGTCTCATTTCTGTCTCCTCTCTGTCTCCTCTCTGTCTCCTCACTGTCTCATTTCTGTCTCCTCTCTGTCTCCTCTCCGTCTCCTCTCTGTCTCCTCTCTGTCTCCTTGCTGTCTCCTCTCTGTCTCCTCTCCGTCTCCTCTCTGTCTCCTCTCTGTCTCCTCACTGTCTCCTCTCCGTCTCCTTGCTGTCTCCTCACTGTCTCCTCTCTGTCTCCTCACTGTCTCCTCACTGTCTCCTCTCTGTCTCCTCTCCGTCTCCTCACTGTCTCCTCACTGTCTCCTCTCCGTCTCCTTGCTGTCTCCTCACTGTCTCCTCTCTGTCTCCTCTCTGTCTCCTCTCTGTCTCCTCTCCGTCTCCTCACTGTCTCCTCTCTGTCTCCTCTCCGTCTCCTCACTGTCTCCTCTCCGTCTCCTCACTGTCTCCTCACTGTCTCCTCTCCGTCTCCTCGCTGTCTCCTCACTGTCTCCTCTCCCGTCTCCTCTCTGTCTCCTCTCCGTCTCCTCTCTGTCTCCTCTCCGTCTCCTCACTGTCTCCTCTCTGTCTCCTCTCCGTCTCCTCACTGTCTCCTCTCCGTCTCCTCACTGTCTCCTCACTGTCTCCTCTCCGTCTCCTCGCTGTCTCCTCACTGTCTCCTCTCCGTCTCCTCTCTGTCTCCTCTCCGTCTCCTCTCTGTCTCCTCTCCGTCTCCTCACTGTCCTCCTCTCTGTCTCCTCTCCGTCTCCTCACTGTCTCCTCACTGTCTCCTCTCCGTCTCCTCACTGTCTCCTCACTGTCTCCTCTCTGTCTCCTCTCCGTCTCCTCACTGTCTCCTCACTGTCTCCTCTCCGTCTCCTCGCTGTCTACTCACTGTCTCCTCTCCGTCTCCTCTCTGTCTCCTCACTGTCTCCTCTCTGTCTCCTCTCTGTCTCCTCTCCGTCTCCTCACTGTCTCCTCACTGTCTCCTCTCCGTCTCCTCTCTGTCTCCTCTCTGTCTCCTCACTGTCTCCTCACTGTCTCCTCTCTGTCTCCTCTCCGTCTCCTCACTGTCTCCTCACTGTCTCCTCTCCGTCTCCTCTCTGTCTCCTCACTGTCTCCTCTCCGTCTCCTCTCTGTCTCCTCTCCGTCTCCTCACTGTCTCCTCACTGTCTCCTCACTGTCTCCTCACTGTCTCCTCACTGTCTCCTCTCCGTCTCCTCACTGTCTCCTCTCTGTCTCCTCTCCGTCTCCTCTCTGTCTCCTCTCCGTCTCCTCACTGTCTCCTCACTGTCTCCTCACTGTCTCCTCACTGTCTCCTCACTGTCTCCTCTCCGTCTCCTCGCTGTCTCCTCACTGTCTCCTCTCCGTCTCCTCTCTGTCTCCTCTCCGTCTCCTCACTGTCTCCTCACTGTCTCCTCTCTGTCTCCTCTCCGTCTCCTCACTGTCTCCTCTCCGTCTCCTCACTGTCTCCTCACTGTCTCCTCTCCGTCTCCTCGCCGTCTCCTCTCCGTCTCCTCGCTGTCTCCTCGCTGTCTCCTCTCCGTCTCCTCACTGTCTCCTCTCCGTCTCCTCACTGTCTCCTCACTGTCTCCTCTTCGTCTCCTCTCCTTCTCCCTCTCTGTCTCCTCACTGTCTCCTCACTGTCTCCTCACTGTCTCCTCTCCGTCTCCTCACTGTCTCCTCTCCGTCTCCTCACTGTCTCCTCACTGTCTCCTCTTCGTCTCCTCTCCTTCTCCTCTCTGTCTCCTCTCTGTCTCCTCTCTGTCTCCTCTCTGTCTCCTCTCCTTCTCCTCTCTGTCTCCTCTCTGTCTCCTCACTGTCTCCTCTCCGCAGCGTCCTCCCCTCAGCTGTCCGTCACACAGAGTGTCCCTCAGAGTGGTGTGGTCCTCAGTGTGTCTCTGATGCAGTCGACAGGAGTTTCTTCTCTTTCTGCTTCATACGTTGTAGAGGAGAAGACGAGTCTTAGGAGAAGACGAGTCTTAGGACAGCAGGTTGGAGACGTGTGTCCTCTTCAGGGCCGTGGTGTCTTTGTCCCGTACAGAGCTGCTCATAGACTTTAAAGCAGGTTCTGATGACATCAAGCTGGTCCCGGGGGCCCTCTCTCAGCTCGGGGCCCCGACACTCACCTGTCCTGCAGGACGTCTGATTTAAAGACTCACTTTGAGTTTTTCTATCAAAGTACTAGTACTATGATTAGAGTATTTTCAAGTATTGTGATGTGACCTCTGAAGCTCGAGGCCGTGACTCATCGCTTCCTGGATTTATCACAGCTCATCGTTTCTTCACTGTTTCACTTTCTGCTGCAGTGTCTCACCCCCCCCCCCCCCCCCTTATTCAGAGCTTGCTGCTGCCCCTCCTCCACCGACATGTGTGTGTGTGTGTGTGTGTGTGTGTGTGTGTGTGTGTTTGTGTGTGTGTGTGCACACATAATGTCCTTCTATTTGCTCATCTTCTCAAACATCCCAGTGTCATTATTATATGTTTCTACCTCTGTTCTCTCTCTCTCCCTCCCCTCTCTCTCTCTCTGTTCTGTCTCTCTCTCCCTTCCCTCTCTCTCTCTCTGTCTCTCTCTCTCTCTCTCTCTCTGTTCTCTCTCTCTCCCTCCCTCCTCCCCCCTCCCCTCTCTCTCTCTCTGTTCTCATCTCTCCTCTCCCTTCCCTCCCTCCCCTCTCTCTCTCTGTCTCTCTCTCCTTCCCTCCCTCCCTCCCCTCTCTCTCTCTCTGTTCTCTCTCTCCCTCCCTTCCCTCTCTCCCTCCCCCCCCTCCCTCTCTCTCTCTCTGTTCTCTCTCCTCTCTCCCTTCCCTCCCTCCCCTCTCTCTCTCTGTCTCTCTCTCTCTCTCTGTCCTCTCTCCCTTCCCTCCCTCCCTCCCCTCTCTCTCTCTCTGTTCTCTCTCTCCCTCCCTTCCCTCTTCCCCCCCCCCCCCCCCCCTCCCCTCTCTCTCTCGTGCTGATGTGCTGCGATGCGTTTGCCGGTGACAGGTGTCACCACAGTCAGTCGGAGCTGCAGCTCCAGATAGAGACGCTCCCTCACTCATCTGAACTCAGGACTGAGCATCACCCCCCCCCCCCCCCTCCCCACACACACACTCAGCTCCTCCCCACCCCCCAGCGCTGCCACCACGGAGATGATCCAGAGAGAAGAGGCGTCAGTCAGAGAGTCTGAACCCAGCGGAGGAGCTCTGACGCTGGGATGGATCTGCTGCTGATCAGCCTTGTCCTCCAGGGTCTCACCGGGAGAGGAAACCGGGCTCACACTTCTTCATGGCACTTGAAAGCATCTTGGAACTTCTGAGCGTCACTTTGGATGTGACAGCTGTCGTCAGGTGGACCAGGATCTGTAGGACACGAGCGTCCAGCTCCGAGCGCTGCTGCGTCTCAGCCGGGGAAACAAAACCAGTTCACTGGTGGCAGGAGACGTTTGATCAAATGATCACTTGTGAGATCCATCGTGTCCCAGCAGAATCAGAGAAAGTGATCAGGCTGTGAAGTGTCTCTGGGGACAGACGGACACGACGGAGGACGAGCTGGACGTTTGATCTGAGGAGTCTGGACTCAGGAGGACGAGGTGAGGATCTGATCTCCTCTGGCTCTCACACACCTCTCTCTCTTTGGCTCAGGTCCGACACTAAGATCTCACGGTGGAGGTGGAACCAGAGAGCGGCTGGAGATGCTCTGATTAGAGACCTGAGACCCCGAACCTCACTCAGTCTGGACAGGTGAGCGCACACACACACACACACACACACACACACACACACACACACACACACACACAACACACACACACACACACACACACACACACACACAGGGTTACCTACTGGTCAGCCTGAAGCATCACTCCTGTTGCCATGGTAACCTGCAGTGCTGTTGGGTTATGATGTCGAGCGACGGGTCAACTCTGGATCAGATGTGTGTGTCTTGTGTGTGTGTGTGTTGTGTGTGTGTCTGTGTGTGTGTGTGTCTACCTTCACTTCCTGCTCGGATGTCGGCTCAGTCTTTTTCTCGCTGTAGTTTCATCCAACAGGAGGAAACAGAAGCTGTGATGAGCTCGTGTTCATCAGGATGAAGATCAGAGTCAAACCTCCTCCCCTGTGTGTCGACGCTGGTTTTCAACAAGAAGATTTAATTCAAACTCGACTCAAAGTTCCTGAAGCAGGAACCTGCGACAGAAAAACTCCACAGAAGAAAAGAGAAGTGGAATAAAAAAATAACTCCAGAGTTAAATCCTCAGGTTTGAGCGTTCGGTCTTATTACAGCTGAGTTGTGTCTCCTCACAGATTTGAGAGATTTGCTGAAAACCGTCTGAAGAAGTAGACGTGTGAGTGTTTGTGTGACTGACAGCTGTGACCTCATTAACGAGTTTTAAAGGTCAACAGTCAGGTTCAAATTCACTTTCAGCTGAAGCAGCACAGAGCAGCATCAAGGTTCTTCACGTATTCCAGAAGAAACTGACGAGATTCATTTTGAAGAACACTTGAAATAGATGAACAGTAGATCGGACGCTCCCAGATCGTTGGGTCGTGGCTGAAGGAACCAGGGTACGAGCAGCTGGAGGCTCAGGTCAAACCTCTGTCGGGTGTGAGGGCTGAGCAGGATCTTCCTGGACAAGTTCTGTTGGAGGTTCTCTAGACATAGAGACGTCAGGGGAGGGACATGAAGTCCACACAGAGTCGATGGACTACACATCCCATCAGGACCCGGGATCCATCGGGCGAGGCTGCTCGGGATCACATGATGAACCTGCTGCTGCGACCGAGCTCGGGTGAGACAGGAAGGAGGAGGATGACGATCATCACCCCAGATTGGACTCTGGACTCAGGTTGGACAAAGAGTCACATTAAGGCTCGGTGCAGAGAGAAGGAACCAATCAGCGGGGGGGGGGGGGCACAAAGACTGGACAGAACCTCCCAGAACCTTTGACGAAGCTAAAACCTGCAACTGAAGAATAAATCAGAGTCAGAGCACGTCCACCATGTTTGTCCTGTCAAAGACAACTGACAGCTTCATCCCTACACCCTCCACCTCCTCCTCCTCCTCCACTTCCTCCTCCTCCTCCTCCTCCTCCTCCTCCACCTCCTCCTCCTCCTCCTCCTCCTCCTCCTCCACTTCCTCCTCCTCCTCCTCCCTCCTCCTCCTCCTCCACTTCCTCCTCCTCCTCCTCCTCCTCCTCCTCCACACCTCCTCCTCCTCCTCCACCTCCTCCACTCCCTCCTCCTCCACTTCCTCCTCCTCCTCCTCCTCCTCCTCCTCCACCTCCTCCTCCTCCTCCACTTCCTCCTCCACCTCCCTCCTCCCTCCTCCTCCTCCTCCTCCTCCTCCTCCTCCTCCTCTGTTAGACAGTGCTGTGGAGAAGGTTAGTGACGGATCATCTCGCTGCTGGAGGAAACGACCTGAATCACACGTCTGGAGGTTTTCTGCTGTCGACGGGTTGAAGCTCTGTGACGTTTCTTAACCTCACAGAGAATCAGTTTCTGTTCTTCCACCTTTTCATCCAGTTTCAGTTTTCTGTGACGCAGAGAAGCTCCTTCCCCACCTCCTCCACCTCCTCCTGGTTCATCTCCTCCACCTGAACTGATAATAATCCAAATGTTTAAAGCCGTCAGTCCCTGCGTTCACTCGTCTTTAGAGAGCTCAGTTCCTGCAGGAAGTCAGTCTAACTTTTCTCTGGTTCCCAGCAGACGCCTCCCGGCTGTGATGACCCAGCAGATGCAGAACCTGCAGTTGGCCCAGACCAGGAAGTGCCCCAGTGGGCCGGCCTCCCCCAGCGCCGCCAAGCGCCTCTACAGGAACCTGTCAGAGAAGCTGCGAGGAAGCACCTCCTCCTTCGAGGATGCCTACTTCTTCGGGAAGACGGATCGCCTCCGTAAGGCCTCTGTGAGTTCACTGAGCTGCTTTCAGACATGTTGTGTAGTCAGTGTTTGTGGAGCAGCAGCAGGTTGTTGGGTCCGACTCGTTCAAACAGGAACATGTGGGAACATCCAGGCGAGGGGCGGAGCCTGTAGAGCAGCAGGAGGCGGGGCATGACGTATAAAACCTCCTCGTCTTGCTTCACTCCCCCCCCCCCCCCCCACTGATTCCACTGGTGAACACACATCTTTGTCGTCTTAGTTTGTTTTGTTCGTTGTCTCAGGTAAATGATAAATGGTTTTGTATTGATAGAGCTTTTCTAGTGTTGATGACTCAAAGCTCTTTACAGTTTTACATTCACACACACATTCACACAGTGCATCTAATCCCAGCACTTTGTTATTCTATGGGGGGGGGGGGGCATTCAAGGTTCAGCATCTTGCCCAAGGACACTTCGGCATGCAGATGGGTCAGACTGGGGATCGAACTGCCGACCTTCAGGTTGGAGGACGACCACTCTACCCCTCTGAGCCGAGTCCTGACACGCCACACGGTGCACGATGATATTTACAGTTTCAAACATCATGGGTCCTTTGATGTGAATCATCTGAAACTGCAGCAGCTGATTCATTTCTGGATTTATGACTTTTAACGATGACTCAAAGCTTTTAACACATCGACTCACTTGCACACATTCAAACAGCTCCTCTATATTTAGCTCACAATGACGTCAGGGACAGTTTAGGATTTGGACACTTCAGCATGCGGACAGAAAGACCCGGCTATCGAACCACCAACCTTCTGATTAGTGGACGACCCGCTCTCTCTCCTAAGCCCTCTGATCATTTTATCCCTAAATTCTTCACACAATCATCTTATGTTGATGTATTTAAACATTTTTCAAATTCAAATCACTAAATCCACTGGCAGGGGCCCCCAGGAGCCCCCTGGTGGCTGGCCGTAGCATAGGTCTTAAGCCTCCTCCATGTAAGCACATGGGAACATGCACCAAACAAAAAAATCAAAGTAGACGTTAATAAATGTTTTTTTAAATGATTTCTGTCATTTCAGGTTTTTCATCTCGATGATGTTTGTTCTATTGTTTCTGATCAGTTTAGTTTTAAGTAGTTTTTACTCCACGATCACTACTGAACAGAATCTGACTGCTAATGACTTCATCACCACAAGATGGCAGCGTTTCAATCCAAGACCACGTCTTCACTTCTGGAGGAAGTGGAGGAGGAGGGAACGTGTGTCGAGTCTCACTTGAACTTTGTGTGACCAATATGTTGTTGTTCTGTTTCAACGAATGTGTTGTTTTTTATAAAACGAGTCGGAACAGAAGCGTTTGAAGTCGAAGGAGAAACAGAAATGGTTTATTCTCCTCATCGGCTACATGCAGCTAACTGGTCACCAGCAGGGGTCAGTGTTGTGCTCAATACATCGTGATCCACAGTAGAAAACCTGCTCGGCTGCTGATGTCTGACTCAGACGGATCAATAAAGATCTGGTTTGAAGCTAATTCTGTTAACAGGCTGAACCCCCCCCCCCCCCCCCCCCCCGCCCCCCCATCTAACACAACTTTAATTTGATCTTAGCGGCGGCCTCAGGCGGCGGTTACATCAAGCAGCCGTCTGTCAGCGTCTGGAGTCTCTGTTTTCACTTCATGTACAAACAGCTTATCGCTAAATTGTAAAAACTCTTTTGAAACACCTTGCTCAAGGGCGCTGAGGCGCTGATGGAAGGTGTCACTCATTTAGTTTCAGCGTGAAGCAGCGTTCTCGCTCTTCACGCCACTTCTTCATGTCTGTCGCCATCATCACAACATCCCTGCGAAATCTGGTCACTAAGATTCATCGTGTGTGACGGGTGATGCAGGTTATAGTGTGTGTGTGTGTGTGTGTGTGTGTGTGTGTGTGTGTGTGTGTGTGTGTGTGTGTGTGCGCAGCCTGCTGACATTTACAGACCAGTCACAGATTGAAAAAAGAGGTTGGTGGGGGGGAGGGGGGAGGGGGGAAACAAAAGTCTCAGACGATGTCACTGAACCGTCTGAAATCGGAAGAATCCAGATATTCAATTTATTAAAATAAGAAATCAAAGTGACGAACAGTTTGACATCAGTGTTTTTTCGATCTGAGATAAAGTAGAAAGAAATATTCTGTTCATCTTCATGTTGATCATTTGATTTGTGTTGTAGCTCTAAAGTTTCTTCCGTCGCTGCTGCTCCTCTCTTCAGCCTCTGTCTCAAACACCTGAGCTCCTGTCTCTTTAAAACCTTTTCCTCCGTGCAGCTGATCTGAGAAGCTGATTCTTCACCTGGTGGGAAACGAACCTTCTCCAGCTTCACTGATGTTTGTTTCCTCTCAGAGAATAATGTTAATTTTTTTCAGGGTTAGCTGTAACAGCGAATCTGCCCCTGTGTCCCCGAGCAGGAGCATATTAATCCTATGAGACAATATATCAGACAGTAACTCAGTGTAGTAAATAACAGGAGGAAAAGAAAACGCATTATACCAATATTCTTGCTCAGAACATATTGAGAAAAGTACTGCAATATCATTATACATGTAAAACCAACTAATCCAGTTGGGACCAAAACTCATGGGCACAGATTTGCTTATGTTTTAAATCATATTTCAATTTAAGTGTAATTATTTGTACAGTTATTGGTACAGAAAAAAACGAGCGGCCAAAAGTAGTGTGAACGTAACGGTCTCCTCTGGTCACATGGTTCCCCCCCCCGTCCTTATTCCTAATGTAAACACTTAGAGGGGGAGGGGCTAGTGCCTTAAGAATCGTTGTGCAGTGAAAAACCTGTGATTCCATGTTTAATTTAAATCTTTATCCAAATGACTCAGTGATTCTCTGCAGGAGGTTTGAACTTTATCTCTTTGATTTCCTGTGTCATGTGATGAACGTCGGCTGTCGCCCCCTGCAGGCCATGCAGGGCAGCGACTGCATCTTCGAGGCGGTGGAGCAGCAGGACCTGGACACGGTGCAGATTCTTCTCTATCAATTCTCGGCCGAGGAGCTGGACCTGAACTCCCCCAACAGCCAGGGCCTGACGCCGCTGGACATCGCCATCATGACCAACAACACGCCCATCGCCAAACTGCTGCTGAAGGCCGGCGGCAAGGAGAGTCCTCACTGTGAGTACTGTCAATACGTCCACTAGAGGGCAGCTCACAGTCCGAAGTTTATGACAATAACAAACATGTGAGGACATGACAGCTCCTCCAAAATCAAGCCAATAATCCGGATCGCCCCCTGGTGGCAGTACAGGTCATAGACCTCTCCTCCTCCATGTTATCAGAAGGGACATGGACCAAATAAAAAAGAAAGATGGGTTCATGTTTCTGATCAGTTTGTTCAGAGTGAAAGTGTGTGTCTGTGTCTGTGTGTGTACTTGTACAGATATCTTTGTGAGGACATTTTGTAATTCTGACCTACTTATAATGGACTGACTGAGGGCTGGACTGGGTTTGTGTTAGACATTAGTTGTGATGGTTAGGGGGAGGGGCTAGGGAATGTATTATGTCAATGAGTGTCCTCATTAAGATAGAGGTAGAAACGTGTATGTGTGTGTGTGTGTGTTGCTGTGGCTCACACAGGGCCTGTGTGTGTCTGCTGCTCCGTCTGGGGCCCTCTACCCCGAGCTGAATGGCTCTGCTACCCCCCCCCCCCCCCCCCCCCCCCCCCCCCACAGACACACACACAGTTTCCTCTCCATCAGTCTCCCTGTTGTCGTCCATAAAGACAGGTGGTTCTTACCTTACTCCTAAAAAAAAACATTAGCCCCCACTTGTGCATCTGTGTGTGTGTGTGTGTGTGTGTGTGTGTGTCTGAGAGACAAACAGTGGACACTTTACAGCGGGCCTCTTGTGTGACTCCCCGTCCAACAGCTTTAATAAGGTTTTTCGTTTAATGGTTTAACTTTTCCAATGATGCATGTAAGGCCGGGGGCAATTACAGCTAAGTGATTTATTGTTGCGTTGGGGGGGGGGGCAGCCGTCCACGCAGCGGTGCGGGTGCCGAGCGGCGGTACCATCCCATCCAAGTCAACAGACACAGAGTAAACACGGCGGCTGTTTCCCTCCTGAGACCTGCTGCTCTCTGTTTATGTCATTCCTCAAGAGCCAAGTAAATCAGCCAGCTGACAGTGTGTGTGTGTGTGTGTGTGTGTGTGTGTGTGTGTGTGTTTGTTTGTACAGTTCATACACTCGTTTGAAACACTCAAATATTAAAAGAAAACAAACATATTTAAACTCAAGAACTAAAGTTTTGTCTTTATATAAGATACAAATATTTTAAAAGAAGTAAAAGTTCAGATTATGGATAATTATACTAAAGAATATTTCAAACTAAATCAAAGTGAAGATGATTAATTTCCCCGTATTATTTTCATGTATTGATCTGATGTGACATCATCATTGTGTTTCTTTGTTTACCCGGAGCTCTGATGTGATTCCACAGGACGATGTTTCATCACAATGTGTGCGTTCGTTTAGACGATCATTTATTTAGCAGTTAACGAGAATGTGGAGGAAACCAAACACGGAGCTAAAAGAGAGAAAACACACACATCACATGTGTTGATCTGTAGATTAATGGAACTTCAGGAGCTTCAGATTTTAATTTGTGAACTATTGTACTTTTCTAACTACTCAGTGGTTTGTGTGACGTTAAAAACATCTTTGAAGAACATAGTTTTAAATTGATAGTAATCTATTACACGTGAACAGTTGTAATTTAGCTGATACTCCACATTCATCCAGATTTTGTGGTTCTTAATATCAACAAGTATTTTAGCAAAATATTCACCGACTTGTTTGTTAATACCTGAGCAAACGTAACTCTGCTCAGTTGGGAGCTGAGTTTTCCAGATTATTCCAACAGCACTGGAATGCACCATCACTGTGAGAGTGGATGAGTCGTCAGATGGATCCCTGAACTGCTCAGTGATTGATTGGCTCTTTCAGGTGTGTGTGTGCGTGTGCGTGTGTGTGTGCGTGTGCGTGTGCGTGTGAATGAGGGTGTTGTTGTTTGTTTGTGTTGCTGTCACTGGCCGTGACTAAGAAGTGGAGCGGAGAGTGAGCGGGGGGGCGAGCAGCACAGCCGCAGTGTTTGGGCGAGTTGGCAGCAGAGAGAGAGTTTCACCGTGACAAATGTAGAGGACACACACATATACACACACAGACACACTCACACAAACAGAGCTGAGTCTGTTACTCATGAAAAGTTAACAGAAGCTCATACATGTTGTGTATTTGCTATGGTCTGTCACATTCAAGACTGAACCCCCCCCCACTACAAAAGTTCCCTGAAACTTTTAAAAGCAGGGAACTCAAGGTTCCTGCAGAACGAAGCATGAACTGACGACTCCAGTCCACCAGGAGGCAGTGATGCACCAATGACTGAATATAAAGTCACTGTTAGTGAAAATGTTTTTAACGTGAACAGATTTTTTGGGGGGGTCCAGTTCCCATCTGCTAACATGGAGGAGGCGATTGGTCGTTTCCTGTTGTGACGACAGAATCTGAAGAGTTCCTCTGTAAACTTTATTTAATCATCAGGAATAGTTTGAGTAAAAATCACTTCTACTATAAAACTGTCTTTATTTCATCAAATGTGTGTGTGTGTGTGTGTGTGTGTGTGTGTGTGTGTGTGTGTGTTGCAGTCGTGAGCGTGGCGAGTCGGGAGGCCCACCTCAGCTCTCTGGTGCTGGAGGCGGAGCGCCGGGCCTCGGACCTGGCGGCTCAGGCCCAGAGGGACGGCCTGTCGCTGGAGGCCTGTCACAAGGACAAGCAGCTGAGGATCTGGGAGTGGAGGAGCAAGCTGTACAAACGCATGAGCACTGGCTTCCAGCACGCACGTGAGTCTAACTGGTGACACACCAGTGTCCTGCAGGACGTCAGCTGTTCTGGAACCTGGACTCTGAGCTCTCAACTGACCCGGGACGCTTTTATAAAACCACACTTAAAGTCTACGCGTGCACAAAAGCTGAAAATGGTGTACGCACAAAGGTGTCAGTGTTTATTCATTAATATTCCGTTGCACACACACAGACACATTACATGAAATCTGAAGTCGCACTTATTATAGAAGATTTAACTGTTATTCTGTGTTACAGTGATTTGCTTTAAGTTGAAGGTTTTTATGGAACAGAAATAAAACTGTTGGTTTTAAGTTTAATGATGAAGTGGATCAATAATCTGGATTCAATTCACCTCCTCACGTCTGCATCACCACTTCCTGTTCATGAAAAGGGGCGTCGCACAAAATCTTGTCTGAAAGATTTTGCGTAAGCTCAATTATAACTGAGGCCTCTGACCTCTGACCTCAGCGACCTGAAGGTCACAGACAGGAGACTCAGATGTCTGTTGTTGTCACATGACGTCTCATTAACCTGAATAAAGCTCATCAGAGTTTTACACGTTTATTCATCAAATGTTAAACGTTTCCTCAGGAAGGGTCTTCTTACATCGGGGGACCTGAGGACGTCTCTGCAGGACGTCCTCCACTGCTGAAGATGGTTGACATTTTAAAACCAGAAAGACGAGAAGGAGACAAATATCCAGTCACAAACAGCGCCACCTAGAGACACTGGAAATACATCAGAAACATAGACTGTTTATACAAAATGTAATTAAATAGATGTAGATGACAGGTCTAGAAAGTGAAGCTAGTGCCTGAAACCTGTCTTCTGTGTAGTGACCAGCAGGGGGTGACTGCGCTGGTAGTTTCTATAGCAGTCTATTAGAAAACGTCAGTAAACATTATCCTGTGTTGGGGGGGTGTATACGTGATGTCCTCATGTGTCTTCTGTCCCTGCCCCTGCTCAGGAGCGCCGGAGGCCCCGTCCATGGTTCGTCTGAGCGTGAGCAGCAGCTCCACGCTGAGCGTCTCGTTTCAGGAGCCGCTCTGTCTCAACTCCACGGTGGTGACCAAATACCGAGGTAACAGAACGTCCCTCTCACAGATCAGCAGGTTCATTCACGAGCAAGGTTCGATTCCTCATCAGTTCACTGATCTGAGTCTCATCACCTGCTTCCTGATTTAACATTAGAGATAATTAGAGAAGATCAGAGAGAACTATAGACGATTGGAGATGATGTGACCCACACATCTGATCTGAGCAGTGAGAAGGTTCATGTGTGTGTCTGTGTTTGTGTGTGTGTGTGTGTCTGTGTGTGTGCAGTGGAGTGGAGCTGTTTGAAGGACTTCTCCCTCCTCGCTGGAGAGACGCTGGTGGACAACCTGCAGAGTCTGAAGTGCACCATCAGCGGTCTGACCACGGTAAACTCCCATCGTCTCCTGGTCTGAACCGATCTGATCTGAGGAAGATGATTGATGTGTGTCAGTTGTTCCTGTCAGTCCTCACAAAGTGTGTGAACCAGGCTGAGTCACTGACTCCTCAGGGACACTGACAGTCCTGAGCTGTGACAGGAGAACATGTTCAGAGCGTCTTGTTGTTGTAAAGGTTCCGACCTCTGAACAGTGAAGAAGAACTTTCTCTTTCATCTTTGTGATTTCATCAACAGATGTTTTTTTATCTTTCAGGGTCGACTCTACTACGTTCGAGTGTCGGCCTTTAACATGAAGGGCTGGGGTCCGCCCACCTCCTCACTCCCCCCATCTGCAGCTCCTTCCAGTGAGTTCCTCCTCCTCCTCCTCCTCCTCCTCCTCCTCCTCCTCCTCCTCCTCCTCCTCCTCTTCCTCCTCCTCATCCTCCCAACACGTATTCTTCGTCCTTTAAAAATCTGGTGAAATTCATCATTTCATGAGCTTTTGACTTCGTAACATCAGGACAATCATCCTCTACTTCTGTTCTGAGAATCTTAACATTCACGTCAGTAGAAAAGACTCATCACAGACTCATCACAGACTCACCACAGACTCATCACTGACTCATCACAGACTCATCACAGACTCATCACAGACTCATCACTGACTCATCACTGACTCACCACAGACTCATCACAGACTCATCACAGACTCATCACAGACTCATCACAGACTCATCACTGACTCATCACTGACTCATCACAGACTCATCACAGACTCACCACAGACTCATCACTGACTCATCACTGACTCACCACAGACTCATCACTGACTCATCACAGACTCATCACAGACTCATCACAGACTCATCACTGACTCACCACAGACTCACCACAGACTCACCACAGACTCACCACAGACTCATCACAGACTCATCACAGACTCACCACAGACTCATCACAGACTCATCAGAGACTCATCACAGACTCACCACAGACTCACCACAGACTCACCACAGACTCACCACAGACTCACCACTGACTCATCACAGACTCATCACAGACTCACCACAGACTCACCACAGACTCATCACAGACTCATCACAGACTCATCACAGACTCACCACAGACTCACCACAGACTCACCAAAGACTCATCACAGACTCACCACAGACTCACCACAGACTCATCACAGACTCACCACAGACTCACCAAAGACTCATCACAGACTCACCACAGACTCACCACAGACTCATCACAGACTCATCACAGACTCATCACAGACTCATCACAGACTCACCACAGACTCATCACAGACTCATCACAGACTCACCACAGACTCATCACTGACTCACCACAGACTCACCACAGACTCACCACAGACTCATCACAGACTCACCACAGACTCATCACTGACTCACCACAGACTCACCACAGACTCACCACAGACTCATCACAGACTCATCACAGACTCATCACAGACTCACCACAGACTCACCACAGACTCATCACAGACTCATCACAGACTCACCACAGACTCATCACAGACTCATCACAGACTCACCACAGACTCATCACTGACTCACCACAGACTCACCACAGACTCACCACAGACTCACCACAGACTCATCACAGACTCATCACAGACTCACCACAGACTCACCACAGACTCACCACAGACTCATCACAGACTCACCACAGACTCACCACAGACTCACCACAGACTCATCACAGACTCACCACAGACTCATCACAGACTCACCACAGACTCATCTCAGACTCATCACAGACTCATCTCAGACTCATCACAGACTCATCACAGACTCATCACAGACTCACCACAGACTCATCACAGACTCACCACAGACTCATCACAGACTCATCACAGACTCACCACAGACTCATCACAGACTCATCACAGACTCATCACAGACTCATCACAGACTCATCACTGACTCACCACAGACTCATCACAGACTCATCACAGACTCATCACAGACTCACCACAGACTCATCACAGACTCATCACAGACTCACCACAGACTCATCACAGACTCATCACAGACTCATCACAGACTCACCACAGACTCATCACAGACTCATCACAGACTCATCACAGACTCACCACAGACTCACCACAGACTCACCACAGACTCATCACAGACTCATCACAGACTCATCACAGACTCATCACAGACTCACCACAGACTCATCACAGACTCATCTCAGACTCACCACAGACTCATCACAGACTCATCACAGACTCATCACAGAGTCATCACAGACTCACCACAGACTCACCACAGACTCATCACAGACTCACCACAGACTCACCACAGACTGATGACACCTGGTCGATAATCTCTTTATTCCTCGTCTCTTAGAAACGCTCTGGAACATCGGTTACATCATCACAACCATCTTTCTCTGATCGTCCTTGAGCTGTGTGTTCAGTCTCATTGTGTGTGTAGTGTGTCTGTGTGTGTGAGTGAGAGTGAGAATGTGTGTGTGTGTGTAGTGTGTCTGTGTGTGTGAGTGTGTGTGAGTGAGAATGTGTGTGCGTGTAGTGTGTCTGTGTGTGTGTGTGTGTGTGTGAGTGAGAATGCCTGTGTGTGAGTGAGAGTGAGAATGTGTGTGTATGTGAGTGAGACTGTCTGTGTGTGTGTGTGTGTGTGTGAGTGAGAATGCCTGTGTGTGAGTGAGAGTGAGAATGTGTGTGTATGTGAGTGAGACTGTCTGTGTGTGTGTGTGAGTGAGAATGTGTGTGTGTGTGTGAGAGTGAGAATGTGTGTGTGTGTGAGTGTGTCTGTGTGTGTGTGAGTTGTACAGAGACAGAAGACGACACTGAAATATCTAAAATCTCCATTTAAAAACTGTCAGTGAATAAATTCAAGTGAATTTATTCACCGACAGTTTTTTATTAACATGTTTACGTCTCTCTTCTGATTGGCTGCTCAGATTGGAGGGAGAGTGACGGGCGGGAGCCGAAGAGACGAGGACACATCGAGGCCATGGAGCGTCTGCTGCAGCAGGTCCGAGCCACGCACACACACTACTGCTGCGGGGGTGAGTCCACGTGTCTGAGTCCTGGTGTGTCCACGTGTCTCCAGGTGTGTCCTGGTGTGTCTGTCCTGAAGGATGTCGTGGATGTGAACTAATCAGCTAATGTGATATGATATAATATCATAATGTAATATACTATAATCTGATATAAATTTAGAGCACAGTTCACACTGAACTATATACCCCCCCCCCCGCCGTCTCATCATGTGAATGCAGCGTGAATTTCCTCAAATTTGGTAAAAATATGAACTCAGGTTTGAACCGATTGGATTTTGGAGGTCAAAGGTCACGGTGGCTTCAAACCCCAGGGTGGCCGGTTGATCGTGATCAGTTGTGACTCGGACAGTGATTCTGTTTCAGTGACTTCATATGAATGTGGAAAACAAGGATGTAGAAGTTTATACACAGGAACTACACTTGGTGGCGAAGGATTCCAACCACAGTAGTTCTACTTCCTGTTTGTCCTCCTCCGCCTGTGACCCACCGACCAGTCGTCACCCGTAACCAGCCGCCCGTCTGTGAGCCTCTGTTTACTGGACGGTAATTATGTGACGCCTAATTAGCCAAAGTACAACAGGGGGCGCTGCGGTCTGGAGATTGGCATCGCTGAGTGGCCGGAGGACGGCGGGAAGAGAGAGAGGCAGAATGAAGGAGATAAGAGCGAGCGAGTCGACCCTGGTGACCTCAGAGCACTCAGGAGGCTCGGCCCGCACAAATAAGACTCTTTACTTTATAAAGTAATGCTTTATTGATCAGAAAGTTTTAGATCAAACTTTTTCTCTAACCAGATTCTCTTCTTCTCTTGTCCTCAGACGCGTCCAAGCTCCAGAACCCGAGCAGGAAGCAGTCGGTCTCCAGGAGCATCAAACATCTGTTCAACTCGTCCAACAAGTTCGTGAAGACTCTGAAGAGGTTTGTTTTATTCTGAAGGTTCGTGAAGTGGATCAGCCGGGTTAGGGTTGCTGATTCAGAAGAATGTATCTTAATTTTCAAGTTATTAAATCCATTTAAAAACCACTGAGGAGGATTTATTTATTTATTAACATAAAGAAAGGAAAGACATTCATTTTAGGAAACACAAATTAAAAAACAGATTATTAAAGTCCAGCTTCACTTCCTGGATCGTTCCATCCTGTGTGTCTGCAGGGGGATTTATCTGGCGGCCATCTTCTACCATAAGGACAGTTTGTTGGTGACGGCCGAGGATCAGATCCCCATCGTGGAGGTGGACGACTCCTACAGCAGCTCCCTCATGCAGGACTTCCTCTGGTTCACCAAGGTACAGCACCGCCGGCTGGCGAGGGGCGGAGCTCTGTGACCTTGAGCCGCCTGGCGAGGGGCGGAGCTCTGTGACCTTGAGCCGCCTGGCGAGGGGCGGAGCTCTGTGACCTTGAGCCGCCTGGCGAGGGGCGGAGCTCTGTGACCTTGAGCCTCCTCTGAGTTGAACGTCATCAGATGAGAACCAGGTTTGTTGTTCTGTGGTGATTGTGTCTCCTCTGTCTCCAGCTGTCCTGTATGTGGGAGGACGTGCGCTGGCTGAGACAGAGCATGTCCGTCTCCATGTCGTCCTCGTCCACGCTGCAGGCTCGACACAAGATGCTGACCGCCGCCGCTCAGCTGCAGGTCAGGATCCACCGGATTCATCCGGTTCAACAAACACAAACTGAAGCTGTTTGATTCAGAATGACGATGATGTTAATTAAATACAGAGATAATCCAGATTCCATTCGTTACTGTGCAGCTGCTACAACAACGTTCACTTGAACTGCTCTCATGTCATGTGACCATTAACCAAACCATCAGAACCTGCTGGGAACTCACAACCTGGGCCGCGTCCACTACGAGCCCATCAAGGATCGCCACGGGAACGTGCTGCTGGTGACGGTGCAGGAGGCGGGGGGGCAGCCGGCCGGCGGGAGGTGGCTGCAGGTGACGAAGCTGCAGAGCCAGAGGAAGTCTCTGTCCACGCCCGAGGAGCCCTACGCCCTGGACATCCTCATCATCACCATCCAGGTGAGGAAGGAGCCCCCCTCCCAGTGGCTCATGTCTCTAGTGGGGACCGGTGGAGTGACACGCCTCCTGTCTCTGACCTCAGGACATCTTGGCGTACCAGCGGCGTGGCACTCACCGCCTGGCGCCCGGCCTCTACCTCGGCTTCCTGAAGCTCAGCAGCTCCGTGGACCAGATCCGGGTCCTGGTGTCCCAGCGAACTCCCAACATGCTTTGCCACACCCGCGTCCGGGAGAACGCCAACGTGTCCAGGTACGTTCCACACACGCTGACACCTGATTGGCTCAGAGCTGGAAGGCGCTGCTGAAACACTGCACTCATGTGTGTGTGTTTGTTTGTGTGTCTGTCTGTGTGTGTTGTGCTCAGGGACGAGTGGGACTGGATCCAGAAGCTGTCAGCGGCCGGAGAGAGGGAGCCCGGCAGGACGGAGGGCGAGGAGAGCCACGCCCCCTTACTGTTCTACGAGCTGCAGACGGCGATCAAGTCTCTGCTGAAGCTCATCAACCAACCGCTGCACCAGGTGGGTGTGGCCAGAAGCCTCCAGGAGACGTCCATAAAACAGAACGAGGGTTTTGGTCCATTGTTTTATTTTGTATGTAATGTTGACATGTTACTGGCGTGTGCGTCCTCAGGCCCGTCACTTCCGTGTCTACAGCCAGGAAGTGGTGGAGCTCGGTCACGGCGTCTCCTTCCTGCTGCTGCTGCCGGCGGCCGATGACGTTTGCTCCGCCCCCGGGCAGTCCAACCCCTACACCCCCCTGTCAGGGTTCCTCCTCCTGCCCCTGCCCATGTTCGAACTGGGTAACAACACACACACACACACACACACACACACACACACACACACACACACACACACACACACACACACACACACACAGTGTCACAGACACGCCCACAACCTTCACTTTGAAGGTTGTGACATCACATGACACTGAAATGCATCAACGGCCAATCAAATCACTTTAATGCAAATACAGTTAAATAAGGTTGTTGATCAGTGGAGAGTGTGCGTGTGCGTCTGGACAGCACAGACACACAGACACACACAGACACACACAGACACACACCACTGAGCTGAAGGAACCAGGTGGACACTTCTCACATGTCCATTCAGACGAGAGGCAACGAGACACAAGTCATTTAACACAACATGTTCACAGCAGCTTTATAGGACAGTGTTGTGTCTCGTGTGTGTGTGTGTGTGTGTGTGCGTGTGTGTCTGATTGAATGTGTGTGATTTTGTGTTTGTGTGAGGGTGTGAGACAGGAACAAAGCCCAGTCTGTTCACACACAAACACACACACACACACACACGTCTGCAGAGAGGCACTAAATCAGGGCTGTGGCTCCAGCAGGACGGCCTCTCCGCTGACCCCCACACACACATAAACACACACACACACAAATGTGTCAATAACACCCACACACACAGCACAGTTCTCTCTCTTTGTACACACAGACACACACTGACCTGAACACTCAAAGTGTTTTTCACGTCCGACCTGAAATCAGCAGAACACAACAAAGATGACGCTCCATGTTTTAGTGGGTCAGAGGTCACATGACTCACAAACTCACAGGTCACATGACTCACAGACTCAGAGGTCACATGACTCACAGACGATCAGACAGTTAAAAACCAAACTCCATTTTCTTTCCTGTCGTAATAATCTTCATATTTTATTTCTGGGTTGATTTATTTCCGTCTGTTTGATCTTTTTCAGTTTTGTTTTGAAGTTGTCGTCGTCTCGTCTCTTTTCCTCCTGCAGGTCATTTCTGCACCTACAAAGAGAAGTTCATCAGTCTGTACTGCCGTCTGTCCTCCGTCCTGGACCTGGACGCCCTCATTACCCAGCAGGCACTGCGGGAGGCCATCACCGACAGTGAGGTGACCACAGCCAAACAAAGACACCAGCTGATCCTGGACTACATCCAGGTGAGACGCAGACGTCCTCAGGGCCTCTTCGTCCTGTGAAAGGTCAAATGATCCTAAAGGTCAAATGATCCTAAAGGTCAAATCCTTATAATTCACAGAATTCTTTCTGTGACTTCCTGCTTCACACGAGTCTGTCTCTGCTGCTTCGTCCTCAGATGAAAGTCTTTGTAGAACCTGGAGACAGAGGAACAAAGTCTGGAAACTAGTTTCTGAAACAAACACGGCTGTGACAGACTGAATTCATACGTGTGGGAAGAAAACTTTAAACAGGACTAAAAACATCAGATGAAAACATCTGCAGCCGATTTGATTCACAAACGGATTCACTCCGATTTGTTCTGATTCCAGCAGAGACATTTATTTTACCTTCACTTGTTAATGATGCTTCTGTTTTTGTTTCACATCTCGTGAAAATATATCAAATTTGATCATCATGTGATTTCATAAGAAGCATAAAAGACCTAAAACCCTCATATTTTTATACAACGCTGACATGACAGAAGGTTTTGATCCAGTCTCAGCTTCATGAATCTAAACGTTGAAGACACGAGGACACGTCCCTCTGACGTGTCCTCGTGTCTTCAGACGTCATACAGAGCGGAAACAAGAGAAGAAGAAAAACCACATGTCGAGTTCAGCAGACGCCAAAGAGTCTAAACAAACCGACCAATTAGACGGCTTCCCGTCATCTTTATGCCCACCCACTTTCACTGAGACACACACACACACACACACACACACACACACACACACACACACACACACACACACACACACACTCACACACTCACACTCACAGGGACCCCCTACATCAGGTGTGATTTGTTGTACTTCTATACAGTTTAGAAAGTTAGGATATTTTGTAAAGCGTAGATAAATAAAAACTTTGATCCTGAGGAAGTTGAAGTTCAGACGTTTAAACTGTGGACGTGTGAATCTTTAGACTTTTTAAAAAGGACATCGTGACACTTTGAATAAAACTGAACCAGAACATCATGTGACAATCAGTGTCACAGACAACCACACACTTTCTGTGATGACACTTTTCACACACAGTTGTCATCGTTGTGTTGTGTAGCAGCTGGACGACATGCGTCGGGACCTGCGTTGGATCACGGACGCTCTGCAGTACGCTCGCTACAAGCAGCCTCGGGGGGGCGCGCCCATCACCTGCCTGGTGGACGCCAACGCTCCGGAGAGTCTCTCCGACCAACAGAAGACCGACTCCACCTCCTCCACCATGGACTACCTGCCCACGCCTTCGCCCTCGCCTGAACTCCACAGGAGGAAGGCCATCAGCGGTGAGTCGCTCCTCAGAACACAGATCATCTTTTATCTTCCAGATGAATGAATCCGTCTGAACTCTGTCTGTGATCTCAGACTCTCTGCTGGGCTCCGATGAGGACGGCTCCTCGGAGGTGTTCCTGCCGACGGACAGCGACTACGACTCCAGCGACGCCCTGAGCCCCCGCGAGCTGGACCTGCTCTACTCCCCGTCCCGGGACCTGTCCCAGCAGGCCGTGCACTCGCTGGGCGGCAGCGCCCCCGACGTGCTGCAGATCCACGAGCTCAGGTCAGTCGGGTCCATGTGACACGTCCTTTATGAAGATGCTCAGTAACTCGTCCGTCTGTTCGGGATCAGACGATCAAACGTCTTCTGAATGTCGGTCGATGTCAGTCGTGTTGACAGGAACGGGTTCATCTGATTGGTTGATCCTGTCAGGAAGTCACATGATGTCATCAACCTCTCGTTATCGTTCACGTTGATAAATCACGATGTTCCGGTGACGGCAGCTCGGAGGTCAGCTGATCAGTTTGTTCGATCACCTGACCTCCTCCTTGTCGGCCATGTTGTTAACACGTCTCCTCGTTCTCCTTCGAAGGTACAGCGTCTGCCCGCCCAAAGACCCCCCCCACTCCCCAACGGTGAAGGAGCCCACATCTGAAGACGCTCCTCTCTCCTCCCCCCTTCTCCCTCACTCTCCCTCTCTCTCCAAAGACTTCCCTCTCTGTATATCCACTTTACCTCGATCGCCCTCCCTGTCCAGGACCCTCCCCACCTCTCCGTCCCTCCCCCTCTCCCCGTCTCTGTCCGACACCACCAGGACTCTGGACAGCCTCTCCCTGTCCAAGAGCCACCAGGAGGAGGTCACTCCCCTAAGGGCCCTCACCAACCCCCCCGCCAAGCGCAAACTGCTCTCCAGGAGTCACAGGGGCCAGTACTTCAGTGGGCCCCAGCGCTGGCTGAGGGGCCAGAGTGGGGAGAGTCTCACCGGCTCGTTATCTGAGGGCGTCTACACCAAGCAGCTTGAAACCAGCCTTCCGCTGCTCGGGGACCCGCCCGACCCACAGGGCCCCCCCTACGTTAGCCACGCCTCCCACGTCCTTGAGAGTCGGAGGGGCCGCCAGCGGGAGCCACGCCCCCACGTCCGCAGGATCTTCGTGGAGCCCTGCAACAAGCTGTCACCGGGCCACGAGGGGAGGGGCTGGGGCGGGGAGGGAGGCGCAGAGGAGGAGGCGGCTGCAGGTGCGTCGGTGGTGCAGGGGGCAGCGTCTTGGGGGGAGGGGGAGGGGCCAGAGGGAGCCACTGCGCAGGACGTAGATTCAGACGACCAAACCAACGCCCAAGTGTCGGAGATCCTGAGCAGCACGCTGTAGAGTCGGAGCCACGTCCGAGGATCTAAAGCTTCACTGGGCAGATTTCCAACAACAGCTTTTACTTCAATTCACACTCACGCATCCTGTCATCGGTTCTGACGCCATGTTGGACGCCTCCACACTCTGAGCGACATCGGCCCTCGCAGGTCGGTCTGTTGACCCAATGCTTCCAAGGACCCAAAGGAACTCAACTCAGGAACTCAGTCAGGAAGTCGAGGTCTGTTCACGTTTCCACTGAATCAGATGAGACACATCCCATCATGGGGAATGGTCTGTATCCATCCAGATGTTTTCTAGACTTCATGACACTCAAAGCGCTTTACACTACAGGTTACACACTCACAGTCACGTTCAACACTTTTCTATGAGGGGCATTTGGAGTTCAGTATCTTGCCCAAGGACACTTCAGCATGCAGATGGGGACGACTGAACCCCGGAGAACCTGGACCAGTCGTCAGCTTGGTTCCCGGTTCCACACAAAGGTTTGGTTGTGAGTTCCTTCAAGGTTCTTGGTCTCTCACAGAAGATCATCTGCTGTTTGACTCCGAGGTTACTGCTGTTACCAAACAGGAAGTGAGACAAGCCAACTTCCTTCTGCGATGGATGTCCGAACTTCTCCGCCTTGTCGCAGTGAGAAGATTGAACTTAAACCTGATTCAGAACTTTGCCCAGTCTGGCTTTAAAATGACCTCAGACTCGTGGATGAAGATCGAGAGTCCAATCTGGACGTCAGCTGCACCCCCCCCCCCCCCCTCCCCCACCCTCTCTCTGATGGCGAGCGGCCCTCGGGCCTCTCTTTAGTTGCTGGTTCAACTCTGCCAAGTCTCAGAACCTATGGCATTGACTGTTACAAAAAAAAAAAAAATGCTGCAAGAAACAAGCACTGCTTCTCCGAACAGGAGCTTTGACCACGGCTCCGTAAGTCCACTTGAGTTCAAGTCTGTTAAACTCCAGAAGGTCTCGAGGTTTCCTGCTGAAGGTCTCGAGGTCTCCTGCTGAAGGTCTCGAGGTCTCCTGCTGAAGGTCTCGAGGTCTCCTGCTGAAGGTCTCGAGGTCTCCTGCTGAAGGTCTCGAGGTCTCCTGCTGAAGGTCTCGAGGTCTCCTGCTGAAGGTCTCGAGGTTTCCTGCTGAAGGTCTCGAGGTCTCCTGCTGAAGGTCTCGAGGTCTCCTGCTGAAGGTCTCGAGGTCTCCTGCTGAAGGTCTCGAGGTTTCCTGCTGAAGGTCTCGAGGTTTCCTGCTGAAGGTCTCGAGGTCTCCTGCTGAAGGTCCTGGCCCCGGCTCAGAGCATGAATCTCCTCTACTTGAAGAGTCTTTTCCCATCGTGGTCTCCTGTGATGATTCAATCCCGTCTTTCAGTCTGTGTTATTTTCTCCTGTTCTTAATGTGCTCGAGTAAACTTGCGGTGATTTTAAACAAAAATACACAATTTGCCACTAAATTACAATTTTATCTCTAAAAATGAGAAAGCTTAAAGTCTGAAGTATTTTTGTATCCTCGGATTTAAACGTGTGCTGTTCTACGTGGAATGTTGACGAGTCGTCGAAGCTGTGTGTTGTTGGCATGAAGTCCTTTGTAGCTGTCGTTTTTTTGGGGGGGGGTGGGACTGAAGCTTCGTGCCATCCTGGTTCAGCGACAAGACGTCAGGGGTCAGAGGTCGGGGGAGGGGTCAGGATTCTATTAAAACCAGGCTGCACTTTGCCCCTCGGACCGACCTCCCAGTTTGTGTTGTGCTGTTGTGTTGACTGTTGTGTTCTCTCACAAGCTGCTGCTGTGTTGAACGTTTTCTTTTCTACTCGCGACCAAAACCTGCAACAGTTTTAGAGAAGGTCTGAGAGCTGGTGGAACACGCAAAGATTTTACACGTATGCACAGAATTTACAAAGTGCGTTTTTAATGTTTGCAATTATGGAATAAAAAGCTAATGAAATAGTTGATGGGCATTAACTGTGGCAGCTTTGATCATTAACAAGTTTAATGTCCTGATGTATGAAGTGAAGTTCACAGCTTCTGTCATTTGAATGTGAGGAAAGGATTCAAATATTTACACTGCAGGATTCATAACTATGTTAATTTACACTCAACTACATCAAATCAGATGGATGTTAAAATCATGCTGATGTCAGGTGAGGGTTAGCCTAGCTTAGCATACAGACCTGAAGCCGGGGGAAACAAGTAGACTCTCTTCAACGCTAAATATGTAACATTAAATTTGAATAATATCTTGTTATGTCTCTGCACTGGCGACACCTAGTGGTTGGAGTCATTATTACTTCAGGTTCTCTGTCCATCTTGCTCTTGTGAACACGATATCTCAACGCTTTGAGGGAATAACTGAGACTCACAGATGAACTGATTGGATTACAAAGGTCAAAGGTCAGCATGACCTCATAGGAGTCCTGCTTGTGGTCTGTCAGATGCTCTATCTCTGTTTCCAGTCTTTATGCTAAGCTAAGCTAATCAGCCTCCGCAGCTCAACACTCGATGATGAAATCAGACCGGTCATGTGACCCTCAACGAGAAAACATCAAACTTCATCAGTCTTTTGGTTTTTAAAACTCTAAACTTGAATTATTTATGTAGTTCAGGTGATAATCAGCTGTGAAAAGATTTGGTTAAATAACTGTTAAGCCATAAAAGAAAACCAAAAACCACAACATCAGTGAACGCAACTGAAACTTCGCTAATAAAACTTTATTTACACTACCCCCCCCCCCCCGGTCCACAATCAAAGTAGCCATAATTATTATTCTATGTTATCTTATCACCTGATTTAGTTTAGAAGGATTTTAGTATATTGTTTTACAGAAGGAAGTCGATGAAGTTCCTGTTTCTGACTCAAAGCATCTGAAGGTGAAGTTTGTTGAAGCGACTCTTCACAGGTTTTATTTATTTCACCTCCACGAGCTTCTGTCTGTATATTTCTGCTTCACCAACATTTATTCAGATTATTATGAATCCACTGTATTTATTTTCAGGAGACGGACGATTCGATTTTTTTACTGTAATAAATAAACCTGCAGTGTTTTCATTCACATGATCAGATGAATTTTAACAACTGAAATAAATGTTTCTCCTGTGGATGTTAATGTGCATTTAAAACCTGTGAGTCTGTCTTTTATCAGGAATCAGCTTCGTCTGTGTGTTTGGCGTGTGCGTGTGTGTGTGCGTGTCTGTGTGTGTGTGTGTCGGTTTTCAGCACCGCCTCCTTGCCACCATATCTGCGGCCTTCTTGGTATGTGTGTCCAGCTGCCAATCAGAAGTGAGCTGAAGCTCCAGTTCACTGACACGTTTGTTTCCTTTGATTCAGATTTAGTTTGAATTGGATTCACTCACAGAAATTCTCAATTTCAACCATTAAAAAGTTATTATCACATGATCAAAATTACTCAAAGGGAAACTAGCAATTTTTTTAAACAAATTTGTATAATATTATCTTTCACAATTTTTTCACGATAAAGTAAATTACTTGAATAACTTCCATTCCAGTTTGAGTTTGACTTTTTACTGTTGAGTTTATTTAACTCAAATCATCATTTTGCAAACTGCAGCTGTCACTTAAATATGATGCAATAAAAAACTGCTGTTGTAATATACAGAATGTAAATACTTGTAGTAAGTACTTGAGTAAATGTCCCTTGTTACTTCCCGCCCTGGCCTGCAGCCCTGAGGCCCCTGAGGGATCCTCAGTAGTTTTTGGCCCCTGTGATGTGAGGGGCCTCGGGGGTGTCCGGGGAATCGAGCAGTGGCGCTCACAGGACGCCGTGTGGGAGGGTGTGAACCAACTGGAATCTCACACCACCGCTGGCAGGCTCTTCTCCCTCTGGAGCGCCCGAGCGTTTCTGAGCTTCGGTCCAAGCCACAGGATCGCTGCTCGGCGGCCTGAAGCTCCGCCCACACGGAGACCAACCTGAAAGTGAGATGTTTTTAAATCATCTGACCTGAAGAGACTCAACCTTCACCAGGTCAAGTTCTCCACTGTTCGTCTGCAGACACGTTTACACACCGCCAGGGCCTGCACTCAGCTACTGAGGGGCCCCAGGGCTAATGCCTGTTGTTGGGGCCTAATCACCCCCCCCCCCCCCCCAATATAGATCATTACCTCCACAGACAGAAGATTGACTGGTTCCTGTTTCTAGAATCTAAATGTCTGCTGCTTAACCTAAACTAAAAATGTAAATTCAGACTTTTTAGGTAAAATCCAGTCTTGATGAATTATGACAGCTGAGACTGAGTCCTGATTGGTCGAGTGTGTTTGTGGGCGGAGACTATATAACACAGCTCCACCCCACAATCACTGCTGCACAGACTCTGGCTGCAGATGAACTCATCACCACAAGATGGCAGCGTTTGTATCTGAGATATTTTGGCTTCATTTCTTGTATTTGTATTTGTTCCTGTTCAAACTGTCTCTCGTCCTTTTGGGCTGAAGACATCACGTCCGGTTCACTTCTCATCAAAAGCCTCGTGCTGCCGTTTCCCTCTCCACCGATCGCTGGTGTTCTCCCTCCTCACTCAGACACGTCCACATGTTTTCAATCACTTCTTCTTTTGATTTCCCAGAGCGAGATACGGGGGACGCGGTGGACCAGTGCCGAGCCAGCCTCTCATGCTCCGGCACAACAGGGTTTAATCTTAATAGTCCATCTGAGGGCCTCCCAGCGCGGAGAGCCCGTCGGATCAAAGAGCAGAATGAGAAGGAGGCTTTGAAGCACAGAGTCATTTGGACGCTCCATTTGGGTGAAAGGCTTCAAGGTGGCACTTCACCGCCGGCTCTCAGCCTCTGACCAGCACAACTGGCTCGGAAATACAGATGTGGAACCAAATGTTAGATGACTTGTGATCTAATACAGATGTTTTTATGATTGTAAAGAATGTATCTGACTGTTAAACATTATAAAGAGTCTTAAACACAATGATGCAACACGTGCTGTATTCAACACATGATGACTTTAAATCACTGAAGTCACAACTGAACCTTCTGAGCAGAAGGTGAATTCACAGCGAGATCTGGATCAGGATCAGGATCTGGATCTGGATCAGGATCTGGATCGATCCTCGTACATCCTCCTGGACTCTGCCAGACCGAGCAGCTCTTTCACTTCACAACTCACTTTTGTGACTTTTCCAGGAACCTGGAAATCCTGAGGGGCCACATCTTCATCTCACCGTGACCTGGACTCCCCCGCGCCCCCCCCCCCCCCCCCTCCGGGGCTCGATGTGTAGTGAAGGATTGAAGGTTTACAAAGAGACAGGAAGTCTTATCTGAGAATCGTCTCTGTGCCACTGACTTCCTCTCCACAGAGATATGACAGTTTAGCGGCGCCCGTCACACACACTCACGTCAGCCGTCCAGAAAATTACCCCCCCACAGCAGGAGGGGGGGGGGGGGGGGGGGTGACAGGGGTGACGGGGGTCAGAGGTAAGAAGAAGAAAACACTCCTCTGGTTATTGTACCGTTCTGAGGACCCTCCTCATAAAAACCTAAGAAACGAGAACAATCAGTTGAATTCAACACGTCCAGATATTTATTCTGAAACACATTTAAATATCGTCTGAACTCGTCTGATCCTCCACCTTCAAATATATGTCTGCATCCCGTCTTCTGTGTACTGACCAGCAGGGGGCGGCTCCACAGGTAGTCTCTATAGAAAGAGACTCTACTTCTCACTTTGTAACGTCAGTGAACATGAAGGAGTTCAGTCTCTAGTTTCAAGTCTTCTTCAAACAGCTGATGATCATATAGAGTCAAACAGACCATAAAGCATCAGATAGAAATGACTCTGTGTGGGTCCTGGTCTCTGAGCGAGCACGGGGATCTGACCTCAGTTGTTCAGAGTTCTGGGCGGCTGGCGGGTCGGCCACTGTCTCAGTGTCGCTGCCTGAACCTGGGACGTCTCCTGCACCACGCGTCCTCACAGCTCCACGGACTCAGACCTGTGACTCTGAAGCTGGTTCTCCTGAGAGGCGGACGTGTCACTAATTGCTTTTACAGAGCAGAGGAACGTGTGGACGCCCCCCCCGCTGGTCACAGGTCAGCCATATACTGCTGCGTTAAAGCTCCGTGTGGGCACGTTAACCCTGAGCGGTGGGATTCCCAGCAGGAACCAGTTCACCACATTCAGGGCCTGTTTGTCTGGAGCTCAGCGGCAGCACAGTCGGCTCTTTATCTCCCCCCCCCCCCCCCCCCCCCCCCTCTCGCTGCATCAGCGTCTCAGACAAGAGTTGTTTTTTATCAGCCTCATAATTCAACCTTTACAACATGAGCAAACATTCCAACGCTTGTGGCCCCCGGCTGCAGGAGCCGCTCACTAGTGCACTAATTGAATGAGTTGTGAACATTTAAGTATCCTGCTTTCTTATTGGCTGCTGGAGTCGACGTGCGACTACGAAGAGAGAACAAGCTCTTCAGAAAAATCATGAATCCAAACAGATGAGAAACATCTGTAATGTCAGCTCATTTCATTCAGTTCTCTAGATTCAGTTAAAACCAGTTGTTACAGGACAGATGTTAAGAACAGATGTTAAAGAACAGATGTTAAAGAACAGATGTTAAAGAACAGATGTTACAGGACAGATGTTAAAGAACAGATGTTAAGAACAGATGTTAAAGAACAGATGTTAAAGAACAGATGTTACAGAACAGATGTTAAAGAACAGATGTTGACGAACAGATGTTACAGGACGGAAGCCAAAATCCCAGTTGCCCCCTGGTGTCTGTCTGCAGTATAGGTCATAAACTCCTCCATGTTAGCAGATGGGACAGGGACCAAACTAAAGGGACCAGGTAGACGTTTGTAAAGATGTTTCTGTCGTTTCAAGTCGTTCTTCTCTCTGATTATTGTTCATGTTTCTGATCAGTTTGGATTTCATTAGTTATTTGATGATATAAAAACAGGCTGAAACATCTTGATTGACAGCTGAGACTGACCCCTGATTGGTTTAGAGTGTGTATGGGCGGGACCTCGACAGTAGTGACTCCAGGATCACTACTGTTCAGACTCTGACTGTAAATTACCTGATCACCACCAGAGGGCAGCGTTTGATTCTGAGATATTTTGGCTTCATGTCTGGAGGAGGTGGAGATGTGTCATCCTCTTTATCTTTATTTAAAGTCATTGATCTTTACTTACAGCTAATTATGTTATTATCATAATCTGTTTCTACTCTAAAGTTACTATTACTCTATTACTTAACATTAATTTGTTCTGATGGTTAAAGTTCATGTTAACATCTGGACTGTCACATTCTGCTGAGTGAACTTTAACTACTGAACTATAAATATACAAATATTGATAAGCCGTGTGGTGGTGCTTATGCAAACTTCTGTGTGTGTGTGGGGGGGGGGGGGGGGTGTCTGTGTGTGTGTGTGTGTGTGTGTGTGTGTGTGTGTGTGTGTGTGTGTGTGTGTGTGTGTGTGTGTGTGTGTGGGCTGGATGACATCACCGCCCTGCTGGGTATTTGGCTGCAGCCCGTGGCTCCTTCAGTTCGGAGCAGCGGGAGCCGGTGCGCCAACATGCGGGCAGAGAGCAGCGAGCTGCGGGGCGCTGAGCGGCTTCACCGGGACCTGCTGACCCGGGGAGTCCAGGGCTGAGTCCAGGGCTGAGGCCGCCTCGTCCCGCGGGGACCAGAGTCCTGGACTGAGAGGATCCGCTCCTCTCTGAGCTCTGACAAACTCTGGAGCGCGCCCGGTGCGCGGTGCGTGTGGTGCGCCTCCAAGCTGCCTGCTGGATTCCTGAGTCAAACTGTGGACTGTGCGCACTGAGTCTGAGTCTTTGGATGAACTCTGCGCACTGAGTCTGAGTCTTTGGATGAACTCCGCGCACTGAGTCTGAGTCTTTGGATGAACTCCGCGCACTGAGCTGTGGAGCCGCTGTGGACGCGCACGGAGGACATGGATAACTGTTATTTCTTTGCTGTGTTTCTGCTCGTTCTCTCTCTGGGCTTCAGGATCGAGGAGGGCATGTGCCAACACTATTATCTCCTCCGGCCCATCCCCAGTGACACTCTGCCCGTGGTGGAGCTGAAGGAGGACCCGGACCCGGTGCTGGACCCTAAGGAGAAGGACCTGAATGAGACGGAGCTCCGCAGCGCGCTGGGCAGCCACTTCGACCCGCACTTCATGTCCGTGTCCTCCCCGGAGGACAAGTACTCGGGGAACGAGGATGTGAGCGACGCAGAGATGAGACAGAAACTCTCTGGGCTGATGCCGAAAGAGATCCGGGCCATGGAGTTCGAGGTGCAGCACGGGAAGAAGCAGAAGCCGAGTAAGAAGCTCCGGAGGCGGCTGCAGCTGTGGCTGTGGTCGTACGCGTTCTGCCCGGTGCTTTACGCATGGAACGACCTGGGCAGCCGGTTCTGGCCGCGATACGTGAAGGTGGGGAGCTGCCTCAGTAAGAGGTCCTGCTCGGTGCCGGAGGGGATGCTCTGCAGACCCTCCAGGTCCACTCACTTCACCGTCCTGAGGTGGCGCTGTCTGCAGAGGAGAGGCGGCCTGAAGTGCGCCTGGATCCCGGTTCAGTACCCGGTCATCTCAGAGTGCAAGTGCGCGTGCCCGAACTGACCCTCATCGTTTTCTTTATAGACAAACTGAAAAACACTGAATCTTAATAGAATTTTCCCTGATGATTGAAAAAACATTTGATTACAAATCATTAAAAATCTGATTTTTTTAAGATAACTGGTTAAACCCGTTCTTTTTACAGTGCACTGTCCAGTGTGAGAATGTAAATGTGATGTAAATGTTTTTATCTGATGAACTTTTGTATTATTATTAATCATATTATCAGATCAACTGTATTTGATTGTATCTGTTTGTATTTATGAAGAATCAACGTGTTCAGTTACTTTCTGTGTTTAAATCAGTGATGATGATTCAAAACTTCAGATGCTGTAAAATACAAATAAAACGCGGCTTCACTCAAAATGTATTTTTTCTCTTTATATCACCTCTTAAGAGGTGGAGGAAGTAATCAGATTACTTAACGAAGTAAAAATATTACATGCCTGCATTTAAAATGTTACTCGAGTAAAAGTAAAGTACAGAGAGTATTAAAAAGTCATTGTTATTTATTAAATAAGCTGCTTTATATTTTCTTCACTGATCAGTTTATTGATTCATTGATCGACTGGTTTGTACAGAAGAGAGAAATGTTCAACAGCTCAAACTTCTGAATCATTGAATATCGAAGAGGTTAATCAAAAAACTCCTGAGACATTCATATTTACTTCTAATTGATTATTGATTGACGACTCATATATCGTGTTGAGACTTTCCTTTATTAAAATGTTTGTATCTTGTGATGAAGTGATGAAGATGAACAGAAAACCAGAAACAACTTGTATCACCTTCCTGTGGTTTGTCATGATTTCAGTGACCTGACATGACGTCACTGGGACCTGTGATCTTTGACCACCAAAATATATAATACAATATATATATATATATATATATATATAAATAAATAAACAATAATATAATCACTTCATCAGTCGAACTGAACATTTGCACTGAACTTAAAGAATCTTCGTTCATGAGATGTTCACTCTGCACCGTAGATCTGGATGCTCTCAGTGAGGAGCAGGTTGAAACACTACATTACCCATGAGCCTCGGCTGCTGCTGCTATGGAGAAGAAGAGTGAGTCAGAAGAGCTGAAAGTTAAAAATCTGATTCAGATTCAGGATGATTAGAGTTTAAAGAACAAAGCTCTATGATTGGATCTTTGTTACCAGGATGCATCATGGGAGTCGCAGTTTTTCGGTGGTTTGGATTCAGACGTTTTCGTGTCCATGACTTCGTCAGTCAAACATCTCACATGTGATGACATCATCATATGTAGAAGAAGGGATGAATGTTCATCTGATCATCTTCATCTCTGAGGTTCAACATGTCTCATTGGTCTCTTCCTCCCTCTCCGCTCCCTCCTCCTCCTCCTCCTCCTCCTCCTCTCGTGGATCAGACCTTTTCCTCGTTGATTAAAGAAACTGGAGGATTTTCTCTGGTTAATGTTCAAAGCTGCTGAAAACTTTTCATCTCACTCGTCTTCAGATATGAAATATGTCTCAGATATGAAATATGTCTCAGATTCCTCGACTGTCCTCGTCTCTTTTAATGAGACTCAGGACGCAGTCCTCTGATCTGAGTCCAGCAGCAGATTCTATTCATATCCTACATTCTTATATTTTATTATACGATGTGAAATCCTCACATCACTGAAACACAGACTTCTGATCTGAGACACTTCCTGAATCTGCAGGAGCTGAATCAAAGCAACTGATTCGTGTGAAACTTCCCAAACACGTCTCCTCCGACCTGAAGTGACTCGTTTCATTCAAATCACACATCAGTAAACCATACTGAGGAGGAGGAGGAGGAGGAGGAGGAGGAGGAGGAGGAAGAGGAGGAGGAGGAGGATGAGGATGAGGATGAGGAGGAGGAGGAGAAGGAGCAGGAGGAGGAGGATGAGGAGGAGGAGGAGGAGGAGGAGGAGGAGGAGGAGTACGAGGAGGAGGAGAAGGAGGAGGAGGAGTACGAGGAGGAGGAGAAGGAGGAGGAGGAGGAGGAGGAGGAGTACGAGGAGGAGGAGGAGGATGAGGAGGAGGAGGAGGAGGATGAGGAGGAGGATGAGGAGAAGGAGGAGAAGGAGGAGGAGAAGGAGGAGGAGGAGGAGGAGGAGTATGAGGAGGAGGAGGAGGAGGAGGATTCAAACAGACTCTTATCACGGCTGCAGGAGGACAGGTATTCAGGTCGAGGTCAAACCTGACTTTGATGTGCGTGTTTGTGTGTGTGTGTGTGTGTGTGTGTGTGTGTGTGTGTGTGTGTGTGTGTGTGTGTGTGTGTGTGTGTAGCTGTCTTCAGATCCAGAGAATCGTCTCCAGAGTTTGTGTTTCACAGCTGAACAACACAGCAGCAGGTTTGGGGTTGTGTGTGGGGGGGGAGGGGGGGGGGGGGGGCAGACACAGACAGGAAGTGACCTGTTACCTCTGCTGCAGAGGTCATGTGATCATGTTTACGTCACCTGACATGTCGTGAGCTCTGATCCACACAAACTCTCTTCACATCTTCATCGGTGTCTTCTTCATGTGAGTCAGCACAGATTCTCTGGATCTGACCTGGAGCTCAGGTCTGAAGACAGCTACACAAAAACACACACACAGACACACAAGTGAGTCAGTGGAGGACCCTCTGCTGTTCACACTGCTCCTGGATTCAGACTTCATACAGGAGCTCAGGTCTGAAGACAGATACACAAAATATATAGATTCTGATGCTCACAGGTCTGTGTGTAGCCAATCAGAAGACAGTACGATTTAAGATGGACTGAGTTAAGAACCGGGGTCTTCATCAAGTTCCTGAATCTTCTAACCACAAAGAATTCCTGTTGTTATGAAAGTACAGGAACCTTTTGGGGGCGGGGCTTGCAGCACTGGTCGAGAACTTCAGCGTTTACATCCACATTAAAACTGCGTCATTACGTTACATTGAGTTTGTCAGTTGTTGTGAACAAACCTTATTGGTTCTAATCTGATCTCGAGCAGCTCAACGTGAATCTCTTCCATATTCACTGTTGTTCTGCACTACTGCCCCCTGGTGGACTGCAGTGGAGCAGCTGGATCATCTCCTCTGGTCTCAAACTCATTATTCTCGATGTTAGATTCGTAAAAACAAAACAGACGCATTCTTCTTGCTGAAACTTTTTGAGGAGAAACTTTGTGAGTTTGTAGGAAACTACAGAATCGATTCTCTTCACCTGAGACAAGACGAACTTTATCACAATGTCCTCCATCGTCCACGTGTCGTTGACTCTGCGCTGCCCTCTGGTGGATGTATTGCTGATAACCATGACGTTCTACATTGTTAGAAATGGATGCGTCTGTTATCATAAGATCATACGATAAGAGACGCATCCATTTCTCCATAAGTTGAGATCTCAATGGAGAACCTGTAGTTCCTCCATAAAGGGTTATGTTAAAAACAAAAACCAAATAATAAATCCTCTGAACCTCAGTAACACACTGATATGGTGCATGTACACAAACACACACACACACACACACACACACACACACACACACACACACACACAGACACACACAGTGGTGATGAGCCGTGTTTCCACAGGAGCTGAAGTCGGATGTCACACTGAGACGTTTCAAGGTTTTCACTGTGGTGCGAGGAGACAGCCGCCCACTGCCAGGCCCCAAGGCCGCCATGTCCCCCCACACACAGACAGACACACACACAGATCACACACAAACACACACATATTTCAATATATAAAAACAACACTAATCATTATAAAACATTTGTGAATATTGATGATGTGTTTGGAGGATTCTAAATAGAAAAGACACAAAAAGAAATAAGAGAAACAAATGAAAACAAAGTTTAATGATGTCACCACATTTTACTGTGATGAGGCTGATCCAAAGAATTCAGACAGTGTGTGTTTGTCTGTGTGTGTGTTAACAGGCTGCAGGTTTGTGTTGACAGTCAGTGGTGTTAGTTTAGCAGCAGATTGATGACAGTCTGAGCCAAGAGGGAGACTCCTCCAGTCCAGACACACAAAAACACACACACTCAAAAACACAGTGACGGCAGTCTGGGATTACCTGGCAGCAGCGTGTGTGTGTTTGTAATTGTTTCCTGGTTTTCAGCTTCACTGTTTTTAAATGTTGTTGATATCTATATATCTATATATCTATTATATCATCATCTATTATATAAAAGCAGTTGCAGTTTAATTTAGTTTTTAAATGTGTTAATGTTTTCAGCAGCCTGCAAACTGACCACCGACCACAGGTGGCAGTATTGTGCTCCTGAAATCTGTAAAGTTACCTCATTAAAGTAAAACTGCAAAACCGAGACGAGATTCAAACTGAGGCTGTGTGTGAGTGTGTGTGTGTGTGTGTGTGAGTGTGTGTGTGTGTGTGTGTGTCGGTGTACACTGCCCCACACTGTTCAAACTGTTTATACATACCACTGAGCTGTGAGGCGTCTCTGTCACCAACTGTTTACTCAAACTTATTTTGGGAAAATTCCACCTCTGTGCGGCTCCAACCATAAATCACTGAATCTGCAGCTTTGTGGGATGATAGCTGCTGTCAGTCACACACTCACACACACACACACACACACACACACACACACACACACACACTGACCTGCAGCCAGCTGTCCTGCAGACATCACCCCTGTAGGAGTGTGTGATGAGTTGTGTTTTTGTTTGTGTAACTAAGTACATTTACTCAGATACTTCTGTGACGTGTGTAAATATCCAGCTCTGTCACACTACACTGTCATATTATATATACATGTATATGTACAATGTTACATTATAACATAGAATAAATGTTATAACTGCCGACTCTTAAATCAGATTATCAAACAGATAAATTCATGTGGTTTATTATTGATCATTTATTGAGATGATTATTTCACCTGCTCAGTTTAATATCAGTGTTTCTGCAGATTATCAGTTAAATATACAACTCATTGAATAAGTAAGGTTTCATTGTGAATATCATCTTTTCATGTCTTTTATGTCAATTATGTTATAAAGTACATTTTACATTAAAACATTGATGATCAATAATTGATTATTTGGTCTCCAGGTGTATAAATGTACTCACATTATAAGACAATTCTATAATAATGAATAAAACGTGTGTAGTGATGAAAACCCTCATCGATGAAGCTGTTTGTTCGTCAACAGGAACTTTTAATGAGTGTGGAGGTCTGGGTGTCGTGACCTCTGACCTCTGACAAGCTTCAGTCGCTGCCTGGCAGCGCCACCTGCTGGAGAAGGTGTGAACAGCAGCCGCAGACAGACGTCAGGTTGTTCTTGTTTATTTCAGAGGCTACACGTGTCTGAAGCTAATAAACCAACATGAGCACCAGATAAAGATCAACATGAAAAAACAAGTCATATTTACAATATAAATTAACACATATTTCACCTGTGAAAGACACGATAACGACCAACGTATTAAACTGTATAAAAGTGAGAAATGTGGGGAACGTCTGTTCTGAGACGAGGGACCGGCTGTGAGTCGTTCAGGGAACAATCAGAAAATAACAAACAGTTCACATTCCAAACACCTTTGGTCCAACAACAAAGAGACAGTTTAAAAACCCCCGTGGGATTGTTCATGTTCAAAAGTTCACGGATCACAGACGGACGTCACTTCTTTTTTTTCTTTTTTTAATATTCTTTCAAAACATGCTGCTCTGGAAAATAAAGCCACATCTTGTGTTGGATACAGGTCCGACCCAGACGTCCACGTCAAACTGATCCGGGAGCAGCTGAGCGGCGGCAGTGGAGCCTGAGGCACTGGAGAGGTGGAGGCCTACATCCATCAGTGTGTTCTAACCCCGCCCTAACACTGGGGGGGGGGGGGTTCCTTTCTGCTGTTGAATCGTTGACTCTGGAGACGTCTTCTTCTCCACAGACTGAATCCAGCGTCAGTTGAAGGCAGCGTCTGAACATCAGAGTTCCTACGACATGTGACCACAGGAGATCCTGTGATGATCCGTGGCTGAGTTTCCTCCTCTGAAGTCACCTGATCAAACTGTCCCGTCGGTCCTCTCAAACGTTTTGTGCGTCAAGAGTCAAAGTGTCTGTGTGTCGACGAGCTGTGGACGAGCGGCGTGGAGCCCGGGAGCTGCAGTGGGAGAGCGCCGGCTCCAGCTGGGCTCTGCACTGGTCTCAGTGGTTTCGTGGATTGAAGAAGCCCACGCTGGTGGGAGACTCCTTCACCGTCACCGTGAGGAGGTTGGCTGTGACGTCGGTGACGAACACGTGCTCCAGCAGGTTGCGGGTCGGCCGCCAGTCGGTGTCCGTGTCCGATTCCGTGGCGTTGTTGCCGAGGCTGGGCCGGCTGTTGCTGGGATACAGCGAGGCGCCGGGCTCTGATTCGCTGCTGGTCTCGTCGGAGTCTCCGGTGCTGAGCTCGTTCAGGCTGCGGCTCTGGGAGCTCCCACCTCCTGCCAGCATGTCCTTCCCCCTGCCCTGCTCGGCAGCGCCCCCTGCAGTCAGACCGGAGCGCTGCCCTGACGCTCGAGTCTCCTTCATACTCGCCACTCCTCTTTTAATCACGATGCTGCCGCTCCGTAAGCTGGAGCGTGACGCTGCAGCTCCGCCCGTGCTGCCGCTCTGGAACCCGGCGGCGCCCGGGGCTTTGCTGACGCTCTGCAGGTTGAGGGCTCGGAGGCTCAGCGCCTGATTGGCTCGTTCTCGAGGTGTGGACAGTGACTGTTTGGAAACACTCTGCTGTTTGTGTTGAACCAACGTGCTCTGACCTCTGACCTCCTGCCTCCGCTGGCCGCCACTGAAGCTGCTGTGAAGACTGATGGACGCTGAGCCGCCGCTCGGCTTCAGCACTTTGCAGCTGCCAGAGCCCGAGTCGGACGCGGAGCGCTTCAGCTCGGACACAGAGTTCTTCCTCTGTGGGGACAGAGAGGCTTTGTGGTGGGAGGAGGACGGAGCGGAGGAGGACAGCGAGCGGTTGGTCCAGATGCAGCCGAGTGGTCCGGGTTTGGCGGCGGCGCTCTGGGAGAAGGCGCTGGCGGAGGAGGCGGAGCCAGACCCGTCTCTGGAGCTCCTGCTCAGGCCGGTGTAAGTGAAGCTCGCCGGCTGCAGCGGCTTCTTCACGCCAGGCCGAGGGTCGTCTCTGGACGGCCTGAGCACCTGGTGGTGGCGTGGAGGAGGAGTCGATGGGGGAGAAGGAGGAGGAGGAGGAGGAGAAGGAGGAGGAGAAGGAGGAGGTCTGCTCTTCGTCTGTCGTAACGCCCTCACGTCAGGGTGGAGCGGCTTCCTCCCACGCTTCTTTTTGATGGGGGAGGTGGGTTTGACAAGCAGGATCTGGGGCCTCTTCTGGGGGACGGGGTGGACACGTGGGCCGGGCTTCGCCTTCTTTGTCTGATCTTCATCCTCATCTTCATCTTCATCTTCTGAGGAGGAGGTTGACGATGAGAGGGCGGAGGATGAGGAGGACGAGGAGCGGCTGTCCTTCGTCGTGGTTGGCGCAGGCTGTTGAAAAGAAGAGGAAGATGAGTGAAAGTGAAGAAGCTGTGAATCCGACTGAAGGAGTCGGAGCGGAGCTGCTCACCAGAATCTTCCGTGGTCGACCTCTCGGCCTCTTCCCCTTCTTCTGGAACAGAAGCTCCCGCTCTTGTTCTCTGAAAACAACAAAGAAACAAGATACAAAGTGAACTTTGAAGGTGATTTCACAGATTTCATTTACATCTGCTGTCAGGTTTCAGGTTCACAGGGTGAGATTCACTCTGATGCTTTATATTTCGAGTCAGGATGATAATTCCTATGATTGACTTGTTAGAAGATAAACACCTGAAGGGTTTTGAATGAATCATCTCTAATCTCTACGAGTTAATAACTACAAACCACCTTTTGTGAAACGCTGCCAGTAACCTCGGGTCCAAGATGTTGTCCTCTGGTTCCCAACTGTTGTGTCTGGAAGATCAGAAATGAATGTTGTGATGAAACTGGACAGGATCAGTTTCCTGTTTCTGATACTGGTGTGTTAGAATCACACTGATCTGTGAACATCTTCATTACAACAGTCAGTGGATCAATCAGTTCATCGATTGATAAATAACCTGCGACACATTTATAACATGTGAATGAATTTATATCAAAGTTCCTGTTATTTGTTTTTCTTTTACATGTGATAAACTGGATGTTTCAGTTGTTATTTAATAACGAGGAGAGGAAGCAGATGAATGATGTGATGATTCAGGACTCAGGTCAGTGAACGTCTCACTGGAGCTTTCTAACGGTAATGATTAAAGCTCTTGTCCGGTGAGGCGTTCAGGTAACCCGGCCGAGCGGGCAGCTGCTCCCGGTCCTGCAGCATCAGCTGCCCGGTGTGAACACACAGAGGAACCGGACAACGGTCCACAGCTGCGGGGCGAGCTGGTGTTTCACTGCCGCTATGGAGACATGGACACCGGGCCACAGCCGCGCATTGTTCCCTGATGTGTCGGCTAGCAGCGGTTAGCAGCGGGGCTAGCAGCAGGGCTAGCAGCGGTTAGCAGCGGGGCTAGCAGCAGGGCTAGCAGCGGTTAGCAGCGGGGCTAGCAGCGGTTAGCAGGGAGCTACTTACTTGGACGACCACCCCCTCCACTTCACCAGATATTCAAACTTCCCCTGCGGACAAACACAGACACACACACCGTCAGAGACACACCGACTCCCGCCCGCTCCCTCCCCGGGTCCCGCTGCACCGGTACCGGCTCCTCTTACCTTCCTGGGCCGTTTGCTGAGGATACATTCCGCGTCAAATACCTGGCCGACTGTGACCCCCTCCATTACTAGCGCAGCCCCTGCGCGCTCTGACCTCAGACGGCCACCGTAGATCCCGTTATACGTAAACACTGCGAACACACATGCACAAGTACACATGGAAGACACGACTACATATTAAATACTGCAAACACACAACACATTATTATTGCAACACCACATCAAGTATACAACAAGTACACATGAAGAACTGAAAACACACACATATATATATATATGTTAAAATCACAAAAATTAACTATTAACTATTGTAAAAAACGTAATTTCTGCAACTAAGTTGATAACATAACAACACACACGATTCTAAATATTTCGATAAATACTATATAAAATAGGATTGAATTGATCTGAAGGTTTTAATTTAATGTGACTTTTAATGTGTTGTTAATAATAATAATGATTAAAACACAGTGATACACAAAACTATTAGAAAGAGACAAAAAGATTGACAACAAGACTTTTTTAATTTTATACTTTGAATGTAAATTAATGTGGAATAAATGTATTCAATTCAATATGGTGGAGTAATAAGTACCACTCTATTACATATGAGTCTATGACTCTATTACATATGACTCTATTACATATGAGTGGTACTGGAATAAATGAAGTCGTTACTTGGTCATCACAAGTACACAAAGAAGAAACCAGGGCGGAACTTTTGTTTCGGGAGCTCAGTCCGGCGGAGCGGATTCTGCGTCGCACCACAGTTACATGTTTGTGATCGAGCCGGAAGCTTCGAGTTACTCAGGTAAAACATTTAAGATCTCATTTGAACGTTTGTAACCTTTATTTATTCAGAACATTTATATATAACTTGATATCATCTTTATATTATTTGACCACATTAACCGTATTTAACCATAACAATACTTCAATGAATTGAAATACGATAAGAGAACTCGAGCTAAAAACTTGATATGTTAAGTATTGTCTGTGTTTTGTCTCAGTAACGCTCACGTGACAATAGCCCACGAGACAGTTCTACGTTCTACTATGTTCACTGTTGAATTCGGCTCATGTGTCGATCAACGAAAACATTCACCAGAACCCGACGTGTTGGTGTGTGTGACTCGGAGACTTGATCCCATGTCCGGCTCCGCTCGCATCGAGTCTCTGGTGAATTGAAAACATTCTTTCATTTAATACTCGACACATGTCTCTGGTTCCACGACCACAACGAGGTGACGTCAACAGGTTTTGTGTGTTTGACTCTCAGGAGAGAACATCTCCTCTGGAGTTTGACTCTGTGGTTTATCCTCTGTCCCAGTTAACAGCTCCTCTGGAGTTTAACTCTGAGGTTTCTCCTCTGTCCCAGTTAACAGCTGCTCTGGAGTTTGACTCTGAGGTTCCTCCTCTGTCACAGTTAACAGCTCCTCTGGAGTTTGACTCTGAGTTTCTCCTCTGTCCCAGTTAACAGCTGCTCTGGAGTTTGACTCTGAGGTTTCTCCTCTGTCCCAGTTAACAGCTCCTCTGGAGTTTGACTCTGAGGGTTCTCCTCTGTCCCAGTTAACAGCTGCTCTGCAGTTTAACTCTGAGGTTTCTCCTCTGTCCCAGTTAACAGCTCCTCTGGAGTTTGACTCTGTGGTTTATCCTCTGTCCCAGTTAACAGCTCCTCTGGAGTTTGACTCTGTGGTTTCTCCTCTGTCCCAGTTAACAGCTCCTCTGGAGTTTGACTCTGTGGTTTCTCCTCTGTCCCAGTTAACAGCTGCTCTGGAGTTTGACTCTGAGGTTTCTCCTCTGTCCCAGTTAACAGCTCCTCTGGAGTTTGACTCTGAGGGTTCTCCTCTGTCCCAGTTAACAGCTGCTCTGGAGTTTAACTCTGAGGTTTCTCCTCTGTCCCAGTTAACAGCTCCTCTGGAGTTTGACTCTGTGGTTTATCCTCTGTCCCAGTTAACAGCTCCTCTGGAGTTTGACTCTGTGGTTTCTCCTCTGTCCCAGTTAACAGCTCCTCTGGAGTTTGACTCTGTGGTTTCTCCTCTGTCCCAGTTAACAGCTCCTCTGGAGTTTGACTCTGTGGTTTCTCCTCTGTCCCAGTTAACAGCTGCTCTGGAGTTTGACTCTGTGGTTTCTCCTCTGTCCCAGTTAACAGCTCCTCTGGAGTTTGACTCTGTGGTTTCTCCTCTGTCCCAGTTAACAGCTGCTCTGGAGTTTGACTCTGAGGTTTCTCCTCTGTCCCAGTTAACAGCTGCTCTGGAGTTTGACTCTGAGGTTTCTCCTCTGTCCCAGTTAACAGCTGTTCTGGAGTTTGACTCTGTGGTTTCTCCTCTGTCCCAGTTAACAGCTCCTCTGGAGTTTGACTCTGTGGTTTCTCCTCTGTCCCAGTTAACAGCTCCTCTGGAGTTTGACTCTGAGGTTTCTCCTCTGTCCCAGTTAACAGCTCCTCTGGAGTTTGACTCTGTGGTTTCTCCTCTGTCCCAGTTAACAGCTGCTCTGGAGTTTGACTCTGAGTTCCTCCTCTGTCCCAGTTAACAGCTGCTCTGGAGTTTGACTCTGTGGTTCCTCCTCTGTCCCAGTTAACAGCTCCTCTGGAGTTTGACTCTGTGGTTTCTCCTCTGTCCCAGTTAACAGCTGCTCTGGAGTTTGACTCTGAGTTCCTCCTCTGTCCCAGTTAACAGCTGCTCTGGAGTTTGACTCTGTGGTTCCTCCTCTGTCCCAGTTAACAGCTCCTCTGGAGTTTGACTCTGAGGTTCCTCCTCTGTCCCAGTTAACAGCTCCTCTGGAGTTTGACTCTAGTTGAGTTGTGACCGGAGGATGCAGCTCCTTGTTAACGTCTATGAGACAAACTGTGATCGGTGAATATAATAGAAATAACATGTGATTGAAGCAGTCTGTCCTCCCTCCAGGTGAGTGTCCCTGCTGACTCCAGGACCGACCATGCTGCTGTCTCTCCTGCTGCGTCCGTCCCTCCCCTCCCCTCACGTCTCCACACTGTTGTCACAATGTGTCCGGACGTTGCGGTTTGATGCCGGCAGGACGCTGCACTCTCAGACCGAACACTTCCTGTGGCCAAGGCTCGCACCGCGCTTCCACAGCCGAGGGGTCAAGAGCAGAGGCAGGAAGAGCCGGGGCCAGGAGGACGACTGGAAGACCAGGAACAAGACGGTGCTGACCTACATCGCTGCAGCCGGGGTGGGGATGATCGGCCTGTCGTATGCCTCAGTGCCGCTCTACAGACTCTACTGTCAGGTGAGGAGGGCAGTGGACTGAACGTCCTGACCCCCAGCTGTGTGACCCCTGTGTGACCCCTGTGTGACCCCTGTGTGACCCCTGTGTGACCCCTGTGTTTGTCTGACAGGCGGCCGGGCTCGGCGGCACGGCGGTGGCCGGCCACGACACGAGTTTGGTGGAGACGATGACGCCAGTGAAGGAGCGTGTCCTCAAGATCACCTTCAACGCAGACACACACGCCAGCATTCAGTGGAACTTCCGACCGCAGCAGACGGAGATCTTTGTAAGATCTTCACCCTCAGCGACTCTCCTCCGACATCAGCTTCACACACTGGAGTTCAGAGGAAAGCTTAGTTGTAGACGGTTAATCTGTAACTTTGAAGGTTTTAAACAGTGTGTGTGTTTTTGTGGTGCAGGTGGTTCCAGGTGAGACGGCGCTGGCTTTCTACCGAGCCAAGAACCCCACGGACAAACCGATCATCGGCATCTCCACCTACAACGTGGTTCCCTTTGAGGCGGGACAATACTTCAACAAGATCCAGGTACGAGTCTTTGTCTTGAGTTTACTCACAACATCATCATCTTCTTCACAAAATACTGTTCTCAAGTTAAAGATGCAGCTTCATCTCATGTCAATGAAATCTGTCAAACAGGATTGTTTGTTCTTTTCTCTCAGTTACACCTTTAATGACCTTTGATAATCTTTCGGTTCTGCAGTGTTTCTGCTTCGAGGAGCAGCGCCTGAACCCACACGAGGAGGTGGACATGCCCGTCTTCTTCTACATCGACCCAGAGTTTGACGAGGACCCGAGGATGGCCCGAGTGAGCACCATCACCCTCTCATACACCTTCTTCGAGGCCAAGGAGGGCGACAAACTCCCTCTGCCCGGATACAGCTACAAGTGAGCCAACGACCCCCCCCCCCCCCGAGGGGACCTGAACCAGGACTCTTTTCTTTGAGGCCGAAGCTTCAACCAGAGACTTTGAATAGAGACGACGACGTGTCTCCACTTCCTCCAGAAGAAAAATATTTTTTTTCTTAGAACAATAGTTATTCACATCACAATATATAGATTCCAAGATTCCTTTCTTTCATGGACGACACTCAGTGGAAGAGAAAAGTCTTTGGATTCATTTTTCTTGTAAAGAAAAGACCTGAAGTGTTTCCTGGACGAGTCGAAGCCTCGCGCTGCTGATATGATTCTGGGTGTGAGAGACTGTTATAGTTGATAATGATTAAATTATTGTATAGTTGATTGATTAACTGATAAAGACTGAAGGAAAATCAATAAATATGACTGATGGAGAGATTTAACTTGGATGAAGATGTGAAATTGATTTGTTCAGGTATGTTGTCTCTTCTTGAGACTGTATCTGCCTTGTGTGGACACCAGGGGGCAGCAGAGGAGAAGCGCTGTGTAGTTATCCATAATTCTATTGATTTATCTGATGATCACTTGAACAGTGATTTATTAAATTCAATTTTCGTGTTTAATGTGGCCTTTAATCAAAATATACAGTCACATTTCAAATTAATGGATTTATATTTATTATCATTTTAATATAAAAGCTGGTAAATAATCTATTTTTTTATTAATTTGTAAAAACTGTTTATGTAAAAATACTTTTACATCACTTCAGTATAAAGCTCCTCTCTCATGCTTTTATTTTGGAAGCTCGAAAAGAAAGGGGGATGCTCCGCTCATGTGTCACACGAGGTCTGAGCTGTTTTATCAAAGTTTTATCAGATGCACCTTAACAAAAAATCTCTTACACACTTTCTGTGCTTTTACACCAGCTACACAACACATACAATAATATATAGACATACCATTTCATTAATGTATTATTAATTCTGGGTTTCTCTAGTAAATACATCCATAAATCTGACAGATGTTCAGGCAGACTCCATTTATTCATGTATTTCTACAATATCTGTATTTTTACATTGATTATTTTTATATTTCTGTATGTATTAACTTATTTCTGCATTTATTTATATTCCCTACATTTATATTTTTTAATTTGAGTATTCCTACATTATATAATATTTTTGTATATGGTAGTGTATTGTATTTATAATAGTGAATATTCGGATCAGTTTATACCTCTGGTTCCACAGGGGCGGTCCCCTCCGCTCCAGCAGGTGGCGCTGCCGCAGCCTTTTACCGCTACTTTGAAGGAAAGAGAGAAGAAGGGTTTGTTGTGGAGGTTTGGCAGCTGGACTGTGAAGAAGAAGAAGAAGAAGAAGAAGAAGAAGAAATGGACGAAAGAGTTTTACACTGAAACATGTTTAAAACCTTAAATCTTCCTGTTTCCGGTTCTGAGTCAAAATTTGAGGTTTGTGACGCTTCCGGTCAAATTCACCTCGTTGACGAGTCTGAGATCGATTCAGTTCAGGATCAGGATCAGGATCAGGACCAGGATCAGGATCAGGATCAGGACCAGGACCAGGAAGGTAAACACACGTTTATACTTTATATAACTGTCAGTTCCCTCACCAGGACACAGACACACTCACGTGGAAACAGACACAATCACCAGGACACAGACAGGACAGGCATCAGGACAGGCTGGTGAGAGACACCCACATTTGTATCATGTCTCTGTGTCTCTGTGTCTCCTTGTCTCACTGTCTCCTTGTCTCTGTGTCTCCTTGTCTCTGTGTCTCCTTGTCTCACTGTCTCCTTGTCTCTGTGTCTCCTTGTCTCTGTGTCTCCTTGTCTCACTGTCTCCTTGTCTCTGTGTCTCCTTGTCTCACTGTCTCCTTGTCTCTGTGTCTCCTTGTCTCACTGTCTCCTTGTCTCTGTGTCTCCTTGTCTAACTGTCTCCTTGTCTCTGTGTCTCCTTGTCTCTGTGTCTCCTTGTCTCACTGTCTCCTTGTCTCTGTGTCTCCTTGTCTCTGTGTCTCCTTGTCTCACTGTCTCCTTGTCTCCTTGTCTCTGTGTCTCCTTGTCTCTGTGACTCCTTGTCTCACTGTCTCCTTGTCTCTGTGTCTCCTTGTCTCTGTGTCTCCTTGTCTCACTGTCTCCTTGTCTCTGTGTCTCGTTGTCTCTGTGTCTCCTTGTCTCACTGTCTCCTTGTCTCTGTGTCTCCTTGTCTCTGTGTCTCTGTGTCTCTGTGTCTCCTTGTCTCACTGTCTCCTTGTCTCTGTGTCTCTGTGTCTCCTTGTCTCACTGTCTCCTTGTCTCTGTGTCTCCTTGTCTCTGTGTCTCCTTGTCTCACTGTCTCCTTGTCTCTGTGTCTCCTTGTCTCTGTGTCTTCTTGTCTCCCTGTCTCGTTGTCTCTGTGTCTCCTTGTCTCTGTGTCTTCTTGTCTCCCTGTCTCCTTGTCTCTGTGTCTCCTTGTCTCACTGTCTCTGTGTCTCCTTGTCTCTGTGTCTGTCCTCAGACTGATGGCGTGGTGGTGGTCTCTGATCCACTGTCTCCTCCTTGCTTCGTCCTCTGCTCACGATGACTTCTTCACCTCCATCGGTGAGATTAACAACTGATTCTGTCCTGAGACGGTGAATCACAGGACATGTCCCACGTGCTCACATGGAGGAGGTGGATCCAGCCACCAGGGGGTGATCAAGAGGGTAAGGTTGACCTGTGTGTGTTTCAGGTCAGATGACCGACCTGCTCTTCACAGAGAAGGACCTGGTCACGTCCCTGAAGGACTACATCCGGGCGGAGGAGAACAAACTGGAGCAAATCAAAAAGTCTGATTTAACTTTATAGGAAACAACATAGTTTAAGAAAAATGATTTCAGTAAATCTGTAACAATTAAAAGTTGTTGTGTCTGTGTGTGTCTGTGTGTAGATGGACTCACAAAGTAGACGTCCTCTCAGCTGCTGCCACTCAGGACCCTGAAGGCTTCCTGGGACATCCGGTGAACGCCTTCAAGCTGATGAAGAGACTCAACACGGAGTGGGCGGAGCTGGAGAGTCTGGTGCTGACGGACGTGTCTGATGGTACACACACACACACACACACACACACACACACACACACACACACACACACACACACACACACACAGGACAGCCTCAGTGTGTGTCCTTCTGTGTGTTGCAGCCTTCATCTCTAACCTCACCATCCAGAGGCTACACTTCCCAAACGATGGCGATCAGACGGGAGCTGCCAAAGCTGTGATGCGTCTCCAGGACACGTACCAGCTGGACACGGACACCATGTCCACCGGGGCGCTGCCAGGTCGGCACCGGGGGGGGGGGGGGGGGTCAGAAAGTGATTTAACATGTGTTCAATTAGAATAAAGAGACAAACAAACACCATTGAGCTTCGGATACAAAGTAAAGCAGTTTGACACACAGTCGTAATATTTATTTTTTTAACTTATTTTTTATGTGGTTTTCAACAGAACAATAGGCATTTTCAGACAGTTACTGTCTTTGTCCATTTTACAACTGTATATAGTTTTGTTATACATGTGCAATGCATAGAAAGAACAACAAACATCAAATAGTAATCACTCCAAGAGAGAAAGAGGGGGGATGAGAATTAATGATTGATTACATACATAATTTATTCAATTAAAAGAAGAAAGAAAAAACAAGTAAAATGAAAATAAGACCAGGGATAAAGAAATAGTAATTGCCCACTCCAGGATGTAGAATCATAGGTGCAGCTGTATATGTGCTTTCAGAGAGGATGGTGTGTAACGTGTGTGAGTGGGAAGAGTTCACAGAGGCCCAGAGATCAATTAGTAACCTCGTTAACGCAGAGGCAGGACTCCATCGTTTAGGAAAGATTGACTTTTGGAGCCTTAATGAATATGTGATTTGCTTCATTTGGTAGATGTCCCATACTTTTTGGGTCCATATATTGTATGTGGGGGGGGGGGTCTGGTTTTAACCATTTGATGGTCATACATTTCAATGCTGCTGTGAGTAGTTTGTTTAGCAGGTATTCTGTGGCCCTCCCGTCCAGGCCTTCAGCCATTGCTCCCAGTAGAGCTACTGTGGGGTCTTGTGGGATGTCCTGTTGGAATGTCTCTCTCCAGTATGTAACTTAGGGCAGAGCCAGAATCTATGTGTGTGATTGGCCGAACGTGATCCACAGTTCCACCAACACAAGTTGGAGTGTGTTGGGCCCATCTTGGCTAATGTGTTCTGAAGAATCTGGTAATTATTTTCCATTTAAATTCCCTCCAGGTGTTTGTAGCCTCTGTGCACATCCACTCCCAGGTATTCTGTGGTATGACCATGTTTATTTCCACTTCCCATCTCTGCTTTATCTGTAGGGAATTATGTAGATTCATAGATAGAAAATATGTTATAGAGTTTACTATTGTTTTCTTATCTTCACTCCCCATCTGTATTTCTATTAAGAACTCCTCTAGAGGGGTTTGTTTTAAAAGCTTTCCCCACTCTGTGTGTGTTGTTAGAAAAGTTCTCAATTCAGATATCTGAAGAAATCTGAAGCAGGTAAACCACTTTCTAAAGCCTGTGTCTAGATTGTTAGGTGTGAAGGTCTTCATAGATCCAAAGTCATAATATTTAATCATAATCTCTCTCTTTCTCTCTCTCTCTCTCTCTCTCTCTCTCTCTCTCAGGCTCGTCCTCGGCCACGTGGCACCAGAGTCGTCTGACGGTGGACGACTGCTCCGACCTGGGGAAGGTGGCGTACTCGGAGGCGGACTACTACCACACAGAGGTGTGGATGGTCCAGGCCCTGAAGCAGCTGGACCAGGGAGAGACGTCCAGCACAATGGACGCCGTCACCATCCTGGACTACCTGAGCTTCTCGGTGTACCAGCAGGGGGAGCTGGAGAGGGCGCTGGAGTTCACCAGGAGGCTGCTGCAGCTCGGTCGGTAGCGACTCACGAGTCTATGTGAATCTACGTCAGCTTCAGTCCTGTGACAGCCTCTGTGATGATTGTGAGTTTAGATGCGACGCACCAGAGAGCAAACGGGAACTTGAAGTACTTCGAGTATCAGCTTTCCAAGCAGAAGAAGATGGAGGAGGCCGAGGGGCGACAGACGAGGGAGACGAGGGTTCCACCTGACGACTACCTGCCGGAGAGGAAGAGCTACGAGCAGCTGTGTCGAGGCGAAGGCATCAGGATGGTGAGGAGAGAACAAACATGAACACACTTCATCCTTCATCACACTGACTCTGATCCACTTCCTGTCAGACGCCGCGCAGGCAGAGCCGCCTCTTCTGCCGCTACTACGACAACAACCGCCACCCGAGGTATGTGATTGGTCCGGTGAAGCAGGAAGACGAGTGGGACCGCCCCCGCATCGTCCGCTACCACGACATCGTGTCGGACCAAGAGATGCAGAAGGTGAAGGAGCTGGCGAAGCCCAGGGTGAGTGGAGCTCAAGCCTCAGCTGGAGCAGTGAGGTGTGTGAGACCTGCAGGTGGAGCCGGGCCGGGCCAAGCTGGGCCAGGTTCTCTTTATGGAGCGAGTGGATGAATGAGAGTTAGAGTGTGTGAGGGAGTGAGGGAGTGAGGGAGGGAGGGAAAAAGAGGGAGAGAAACGGCTGAGAGACCGACACACACACACACACACACCATGTGAAAAAGACAGGCTCTACAACACTTTTTATTTGTAGGTTAGATTTAAGTTACAGGAAATGGATTCTTTCAGCAGGAGAGAGAGACTCACATGTCAACATGCACGAGAAGTTCCAGAAAATGTCTGGAGCAACAGGCTCGGACATTCAGAACCTCCCAAACACATCAGGAGCACGTCAGGAACACGTCAGGAACATGGAACACGTCAGGAACATGGAACACGTCAGGAACATGGAACACGTCAGGAGCTCGTCAGGAACATGAAACATGTCGGGAACACGTCAGGAACATGGAACACGTCAGGAACATGTCAGGAGGTCGTCAGGAACATGTCAGGAACACGTCGGGAACATGGAACACGTCAGGAGCTCGTCAGGAACATGAAACATGTCAGGAACACGTCAGGAACATGGAACACGTCAGGAACATGTCAGGAGGTCGTCAGGAACATGTCAGGAACACGTCGGGAACATGGAACACGTCAGGAGCTCTTCAGGAACACGTCAGGAACACGTCAGGAACACGTCAGGAACATGGAACACGTCAGGAACACGTCAGGAGCTCGTCAGGAACACGTCAGGAACACGTCAGGAACATGTCAGGAACATGGAACACGTCAGGAACAAGTCAGGAACACGTCGTGAACACGTCAGGAAAATGGAACATGTCAGGAACACGTCAGGAGCTCGTCAGGAACACGTCAGGAACACGTCAGGAACATGTCAGGGACATGGAACACGTCAGGAACATGTCAGGAACATGGAACACGTCAGGAACATGTCAGGAACACGTCGTGAACACGTCAGGAAAATGGAACATGTCAGGAACACGTCAGGAAAATAGAACACGTCAGGAACACGTCAGGAGCTCGTCAGGAACATGTCAGGAACACGTCAGGAACATGGAACACGTCAGGAACACGTCAGGAAAATGGAACACGTCAGGAACACGTCAGGAAAATTGAACACGTCAGGAGCTCGTCAGGAACACGTCAGGAACACGTCAGGAGCTCGTCAGGAACATGTCAGGAACACGTCAGGAACATGGAACACGTCAGGAACACGTCAGGAAAATTGAACACGTCAGGAGCTCGTCAGGAACACGTCAGGAACACGTCAGGAACACGTTAGACTTTAGTTCATGTGTGAGCGCAGCTCTAGATCTCAGACGTGTCCATGTCAGCGAGTCGCTCTGAGTTTGTAACTGTCGGCCGATTGGCTCCACAGCTGCGTTGAGCCACCATCTCCAACCCAGTGACCGGAGTTCTGGAGACGGCCCACTACCGCATCAGTAAGAGGTAAGAAGAGAGGTAAGAGCTGTGGGGGGGGGGGGGACGTCCTCTCTCCTGCTCGCCCGGTGTGACAGATGTGTTTCCTCCCGGCTCCTCTCAGTGCCTGGCTCGGAGCCCATGAGCATCCAGTGGTCGACCGGATCAACCAGAGGATCCAGGACATCACGGGTCTGGACGTCTCCACGGCCGAGGACCTGCAGGTAGAACGAGGACCTGCAGGTAGAACGAGGACCTGCAGGTAGAACGAGGACCTGCAGGTAGAACGAGGACCTGCAGGTAGAACGAGGACCTGCAGGTAGAACGAGGACCTGCAGGTAGAACGAGGACCTGCAGGTAGAACGAGGACCTGCAGGTAGAACGAGGACCTGCAGGTAGAACGAGGACCTGCAGGTAGAACGAGGACCTGCTCTGTTCATCAGCTGACTACACGACAACGACTTCTAGTTGTGGAGTAAAATCACCACGTTGGTTGAATTTTGTGTTTGTAGTTAATGTGTGTGTGTGTGTGTGTGTGTGTGTGTGTGTGTGTGTGTGTGTGTGTGTGTGTGTGTGTGTGTGTGTGTGTGTGTGTGTGTGTGTGTGTGTGTGTGTGTGTGTGTGTGTGTGTGTGTGTGTGTGCAGGTGGCCAACTATGGTGTCGGAGGACAGTACGAGCCTCATTTTGACTTTGGACGGGTAAATATGAAACCTCTTTATTGTTGATTCATAACTAAACCAACACAGAGTGTGATTTAATATAAAATAATAATTCTTGTCTGTGTGAGTTTACGTGAGCTGTTGTTTTAAGTTTCATCCAAATCAGGAAAAACAGAAACTGATCAACGTCCACATACTTATGGCCACGATGTGTTTTATTCTTCTGCTCAGGATACTTGACAGATTCTTTATATAAAGTGTGTGATGTGGACGCTGGAGGAACATTTGTCTCTGACCTGTTTCCTGTTTGCAGAAGGACGAGCCGGACGCCTTCGAGTCCCTGGGGACAGGAAACAGAATCGCCACGTGGCTTCTTTACGTCAGTGAACCTCTGAGCTCTCGTGTTCGGCTGCTGCAGCTCAGACTCACATTAAACCTCTGACTCCTTCTGCTGCAGATGAGCGACGTGCAGGCAGGGGGCGCCACAGTCTTCACTGACGTCCGAGCTTCCATCTGGCCCAAGAAGGTACAGTTCACAAATATTAGTTTTGTTTGTGCTAATTCATATTTCTAGGTTCAGTTCCACATTTCTCCACATGAGGAGTTTAGTCTTTATTGTTGATGTGTAATTTACATGTTCTCTGTTTATACAAGATTTATTTCAGACTCCAATGTCCACATCAGTGAAAATTATGAAATAAAATCAATGACAAAATACAGCACAAACGTATAGAAATAAAACATTTTATTTTAATAATTAATATAAGTTAATTTGTGTGTTTGTTTTGTCCAAAAATCTGGTGATAATAAATTACTTAAAACTGACATAATTTAATAAAACAAAGAAAATGATTGATCGATCAAAACACTTGAAACAGTTTCTGGTTCAAGCTTCTGAAAGAGAGAGTAAATAATCAATAACAGTATCTTTTCTTTAATGAGTTAATGTTTGGCTAATTTTTTATTGATTATTGATTGATTGATGATCAGAGGATCTAGAAATGAACGGATGGATGTGTCCTCAGGGGACGGCGGTGTTCTGGTTCAATCTGTTCCCCAGCGGTGACGGAGACTATCGGACCCGGCACGCCGCCTGTCCGGTGCTGGTCGGGAACAAGTGGGGTGAGTCCACGAGTCCTGTGGGTTTGTCCCAGTTAGAGACCAGTCTGACGCTTTGTCTCTGCAGTGTCCAATAAGTGGATCCATGAACGAGGACAGGAGTTCAGGAGACGCTGTGGCCTGCAGGAGACGGACTGACGACTTGTCCTCCTCCTCCTCGTCCTCTTCCTCCTCGTCCTCCTCCTCCTCGTCCTCCTCCTTCTCCTCCTCCTCCTCCTCCTTCTCCTCCCCCTCCTCCCCCTCCTCCTTCTCCTCCTGCTCCTCCTCCTCCTCCTCCTCGTCCTCTTCCTCCTCGTCCTCCTCCTCCTCGTCCTCCTCCTCCTCGTCCTCCTCCTTCTCCTCCTCCTCCTCCTCCTTCTCCTCCCCCTCCTCCCCCTCCTCCTTCTCCTCCTTCTCCTCCCCCTCCTCCCCCTCCTCCTTCTCCTCCTCCCCCTCCTCCTCCTCCTCCTCCTCCCCCTCTGGCTGCTGAGTCTGTGGCCGCCCATGTGATCTGACACATGTATTTTTATCTCCGTGTGAGAGCCTGTGGACGTGTGGTCGACTTTAAAAAGATGATTAAGTTTCCAGATCTTACATCATCGAAACATTAAAGAATTGATGATTGAAATAATAATTTCTGCAGCTGTGATCTGACAGGAAACAGTTTTAATGAAAGTCCAGTAATTACCCTTTAATAATAAGAGACTTTTTAAGAGAATATTGTGTCTTTGTTGTTTCCTCTGATCTGTTAGTTCTGGTTTCACGTTGTGATTTAATCTAAAGAATTCTGTCTGTCAAACGTACGTCCTGTCGTCATCACCTACGTGGGCGGAGCCTACCTGTACTTGACTGATTGGTGTGTACTCAGCAGTACTGCAGTACTACAGTACACCACAGTACTCTACAGTTCTACAGTACTAAACCACCAGTATAATGATAAATCATCTTTTACCTAAAACTCACATGATCTGCTCCATGGTGACCAGGGGCTTTTATTCTGAAGACACAATATATATATTATATGTGAACTATATATACTAAATTCTATTTTATATAAAAATTTTGAGGATCAATATGTTTGATGATCATTAACAGATGTTGTGCAGCTGCCCCCCCCCCCCCCGACAGACAGGCCCCTCAAAACTGTTATTCTGAAATCAATTCAGCCCCGAGGTCGTTAACTCAACAAACACAGATAAACACTGACATGTAGACCACACACACACACACACACACACACACACACACACACACACACACACACACACACACACACACACACACACACACACACACACACACACACACACACACACACACACACACACCACTCCACCTCCAGCATCACGTGATCGTCTCAGTTTAATCTTCATTTTAACAGTTGTCACGTGAAGCAGCACAAGTTCAGATATTTATAAAAGGAAAGTTTTCCGCTTCATTCAAACTTTTTCAGGAACAAACAATAAAATCAGAAATGAAAATGAGATTCAAAAGTTTGAACTGTTGAAATTTTACAGTTTTAAGTTCAGAGGATTGTGTCTGAATATCGACATCTAAAGTATTGATGAAAAACTGAGTCTGTAAACGAGTGACACCATCAATAAAGATGGACGACATGACGGCTGGATGGCCCCCTGGTGGCTGGATGGCCCCCTGGTGGCTGGATGCAGTGAAGGTCATAGAGTGTCGTCCATCTTTATTCACAGTCTGCGACACACACGCCGACTCCGTCCTCACACACAGTTTATTCTATGCAGAGAAATGTGAATGTGAGTTTGCACTTTAGTGTGTTTGTGTTATTAGAATGATTGTTGTGTTGAAGAAACAGTAACGAATGTTGTTGTTTTCTGTTCAGATCAGAATAAAGAAGTTTTGCTGCCACACAGATTCACAGAGTTTTTATAAAGCGGATTTCTGTCTTTATTAAATAATCAATTGTAAATAATTGATACAGTAGAATAATGAACAAAAGATCATTTGTGTTTTAAATTTAACTCCAGTGATTCACCAACTTCAGATGTTTGGTTCAAAACCACGTTTCCCTGGCGTCGAGATTCAAACTCAGAAGCTTCATGGTGTCTGAGCCGTGAGACGTTCAGGGTCAGTCGGTGCAGTGGGAGATGTCGGCTCTGCTCACGGCTCAGGCAGACGGTAACCTGCCGAGTGGTTTCCCTGACGGAGACGTCCGAAGCATCCGAGCAGCAGGTCCACCGCCGTGCTGACCGTGGAGTGGAGGTCCTGCTCCGTCCGAGCCCTCAGAGGATTCACCTCCACCAGGTCCACTGCCGACAGGAGACCTGCAGGTGGGGGGGCACGGGTCAGGTGGGGGGGCACGGGTCAGGTGGGGGGGCACGGGTCAGGTGGGGGGGCCAGACGGTGGGTGGAACACACTGTTAGTACCTGTCTGGCTGAGGTGCTCGGTGATGAACACGGCCTCTCGGTACGTTAGGCCTCCGGGGACGGGGGTTCCGGTGGCCGGGGTCACCGAGGGGTCAACGGCGTCGATGTCGTAACTCAGGTGAATCGGTTTCTTCACTCTGTTCGGAGCACAAACACTGACCTGAGATCAGAAGGTCACTGTGGCATTCTGAGAGAACACGTTGAGAAGTGAAAACATCGTGGTTGTTTTTCTACGTATAAACTTTGTTTTGTGAGGTCACGTTGACCTTTGACCCATGAGCATCCAAATATGATCGGACCATTGTTTGTAAAACGTCTCCTCAGCGTTCTTCAGATGTTGTGTTTTTAAGAATGAGACGAAATATATAAATGATATTATATCGACCACTGGGTGTCGCCAGCGTGGAGACTCAGATCTTCTCAGAAGATCAGAGGAAGTCGGTGAAGCCTGTTCGATGTCTTATGAAGAACACGCAGAGTTTACTTTGTTTAGTTGTTAATCCAAAGTTTTCCCGACACATGAAGTAACCGTGAATCTCAGTTTACTTGTCGGAGAGATAATCACACGTCTCCTCCATGACTCTGGAAACTCCGAGCTGATCCACCTCCGACATGGAGAACACCTTCACGCCCAGCAGCTTCAGGATGTAACTGGAAAACACACAAACACAAAACCACATCACTCTCCACTGATCTTCTGTTTCTACACGAGTGAGAGTCAGAAACTCACTGCTCCTCTGGATCCACGTCCCTCAGCCCGATGTAGACCAGGTCTTTGGCCCGGACGCACGGTTTGATCCAGGAGAAGTTTGGTAGAACGGGAACCTGACGACACCGGGAACAACACGGGATGAGAACCGCGAGGAACCGCGAGGAACCGCGAGGACGACACGTCTCGTTGGACAGAACGTACCTTGGACTGCAGCTCATGGAGCAGGTAGGACATGGGCTGTCCGTGGAGGTTTCCCGTGGGCGAGGACAGCGGCGTGTTGATGTCGGCGTGGGCATCGACCCAAACCACGCTCAGCTCCCCGACCGCCATGGAGTGACCGTGGATGGAGCCGATCGCTAAACTGAGCCGAAGACATGAAGACGCCGTGAGACACGAGGACACAACTTCATTTGTCTCTGATTCCTATCCTGTTAAAGCTTCTAGGATTCAGTTGGAATGGTATTTATAAATTACTCCTAACCTTTCTGCTGATACTTCACATCAAGCCGATACTTTCTGAGTACTTTTACTTCATGAGACTCTGATCCGAGCGCCCCCCCGCTGGATGATTGACAGACTGAAGCTGGAAACTCAAGTCAACGATTCACCAACTTTTTAACAATTCACTACGTTAGCGTGTGAGTTCAGATGAACTGTGGATGTTTAACACGATTCAGTGTCTGTGGTCAGATTCTCACCAGTTTCTATTTCTCCAGTTTTTACAGTTTTGACTCTTGATTTGAATTCTGTAACTTTACTTGTGAACAAAGACGTGTGTAGTTAAATAACATTATTAATGTAGTGATGTCATTGAAAGACATTTAACCTCTTGTTCGTTCTTATTGGAAACTAACATATTCAATATATTGTGTAAAATAAATAGTTAATTAATTTGACAAGAAATGAAATAAACATTCAGTCAATCATCTTATATTAATGAACTTATATTAAAGTCCAACTTGTGTTACTGATGATTTGTTGTTGGCTCTGACCTGTGGTCTCCTCCCAGCATCACAGTGGTGTGTCCGTCCCTCTTCACTGCCTGCACTGCCTCGGACAGCCTCTGGTTGGCGCTGCCCACCGCCCTCACGCGCTTCAGCCGCCCGACAGGCTCGTCATCGACCACCTCCTCAAACTGCAGGTTCCCATAATCCTTCACTGCACAGCCTGTGGACAAAAAGACTCGATGTGACCATGTTCATGGAAGTAAAATATATGAATATATGTAATATAATGTATTATATATTTATATATATATATAATGTTTTCTCTTTACGAGTCGACACCAGATGAACCTGAGACGTGATGTTTCTGTGACGAGATGAGAAAACTCCTGGTTTATCATCACAGGCTCAGTGTGTGAACATTAACAGTGTGTGTTTGGTTTTGTCTCCTCTGTGGAAACAGGGGACAGACACAATGACCTTTGAACCTTGTCCTCTTGAGGACGCCTGTTTCAGGAGACGTGTCGGTCCACACGAGCTCAGCTCACTGGTACGACAGAAATACTCGAGTAAATACTCAAGTAAATACTTGAGTTAATACTTGTAGCTATTTCTGTACCTTGTCCTTGGAGTTTGTCCAGCAGCCCTGCAGCTCTGATCAGGTCCGGTCCTCTGTCCACTCCGTCTCTGGGCTGCAGCAACAACACACATTCAGTCTCTGTGAGGACAAACCTGTCCACACCACTGATTCTGACCTGAACCTTCAAACCAGGTCTGAACCCTCAGCCCAGTGGAGCTGAGGACAGAGTCAAATGTCCTCATCAAGTGTCCAGTGTTAATGACCTGTACTGCAGACAACCGCCAGGTGGCGACAGACATCTTTTACCTTCACTTTTAGCAGCGGCCGTCTTTCGTCTTCAAGCTCATAAAAACTGCTGATATTAAGCTTTAGGTGTAAAAACGTGTTTAATTATGATTCACATTCAAAGTCATGTTAAATAGTAGTGAGTACACACCTGCCATCATTTACCGAGACTCTGATGAATCAATAATAAAGTTCGGCTGTTCTAGGAGGATTTTCTTGACATTCTCTTAGTTGCATCTTACAGCAGGAGCCATGTTCCTCAGAGAGCTTCCTACGCATCAGAGGGATCTCACTGTTGAAAGGTATCAGTCAGGAGAAGGGTACAAAAGAATTCCCAAGGCATTAGATAAACCACGATACACAGTGAAGACATCATCAAGTGGAGAAAAGATGGCTCAACAGTGACATCACCAAGAACTGGACGTCCCTCCAAGTTCGATGAGAAGAGGAGAAGGAAACTGGTCAGGAGGCTTCAGAGAGGCCGACAGCAACTTTAAAGCAGCTGCAGGAGTTTCTGTGTAGGACTGGTTGTGAACTACATGTGACAACAATCTCCTGTTCTCCATATGATTGCCTGTGGGGGGGGGGGGCAAGACAGAAGCCTTTTCTTACCAAGAACAACATCCAAAGCCGGCTAAACTTTTTAAAAACATACATGAAGTCTCCAAAAAGCATGTGGGACAATGTGTTATGGTCTGATGAAACCCAGGTTGAACTTTTTGGCCATAATTCCAAAAGGTATGTTTGTGTAAAACACAAATTTCTCCTATCAGCATGACAACGACCCAAAGCACACATCCAAATCCACACAAGCATGAGTTCACCAGAAGAAGGTTCATGTTTTGGAATGACCCAGTCAGACCCCAGACCTGAATCCACTGTGGGCTGATCTGAGGGCTGTGCTCCGGAGATGTCCTCACATAATAGACTCCTCCCCCAAAAGACTGAGTGCTGTAATACAATTTAAGGTGCTTCAACTAAGTATTAGGTTAAGGGTGTGCACACTTATGCAACCAGGTTATTTTAAGTTTTTTATTTTATTTTTTTCCGCCTAAAAGATTTCAGTTTGATTTTCAACTGAATTGTTCATGTTACAGGTGGAAAAGGTTCTGACAGGATTTATCTTTGTCTCATTCGCTTACATCACAAAAACCGAGTGTGGAGACTTTTTATATCCACTGTATGTATATGTATATAAAAATATATGTATAAGTACACACACACTGATTCTACCCTAAACAATCAAATCAAAACCCTCAGATCCCTGAAGTTGTGATAAATTAATAAAATCTCTCACAAATAAACAAGACAGGTCCCATCTACACACACACACACACACACACACACACACACACACACACACACACACACACACTAAAACAGACACGAACAGACACACACACACTAAAACAGACACACACACTAAAACAGACACGCACGGACACACACATTGACACACACGGGCACACACACACTCACTAAAACACACAAACGGACACACACACGCACCTGTCCCTTGGAGAAAGGTGCCCCGATGATCCCCGCGGACCTCTGATGAAGCTGCTGCTGATGAAGATGAAGATGAAGGTGATGAAGACTCCCGGTCCCCAGCAGCCTCCTCGCGCTCCTCATGTTGAAGATCCTCAGACTAACGAGCACGTCAAAAGAAAAACCAGCCCCCCCCCCCCCGTTACGTCACCGTGACTCCGTCATCAATGGTTATTGTTTGACTTTAAATAAAGTTCAAAAGAGTTTAAATCAGGAGGCTTCAAAGTGTCAAAAAGTTCATATGTCACAATAAAACTCACTTTAATAATATTATATATATATATATATAAATCAAGTTAATCAGGTTAAAACTTTAAAGTGTTTCAAATGTGTTTACTGTTGAATTAAATTCAGAGTCAGTATATTTTCACTTCATTAATAACAGTCATAATAATATACTAACAATAAAATAGTAATTAAAAACAGTGATTATAATATATTAATAACATTAATAGTAATATAATACTAATATAATTTAATAGTAGTGATAATATCTTTGATCCTTTTTTCTTAATCTTCCGTCTATCACTTCCATCAGAAGTTTCAAATTAAAAGTCTTTATAATAAGATTTTGATGTAACTGAAGAAAACTTAACTTTTCTTCTGAAAAGGTTCTCCACTCAGCACCACAGCGCCCCCTGCTGCACCCCCCCCCCCCTCGAAGTGCAACTAGTTTATCAGGGTTATGTTATTGTATTATCATATGATGATTGTTATTATTTGATAGTGTAAAGGATGAACACGAGGAGGTGAACTCTGCCCCCTACTGGACAAACACTCACATCACAGAAAGACCTAACACATCTGCATCTTGTTCTTAACGTCGTTTCTCTTTGAGCTCATTTTGACTCCTGCGATTCAAACATCTAGAAAAATTATACAACTCAAGATTCTGACTCAAGTTAACGTGTCAGCTACTTAATGTGTCTTAGTGGAAATAGCTCTTTATATAAAACACGATACAATTCATCCAGAATACCAATGATGCGACGATATGGAAATGCATATCAACATGAAATCTCACCAACTCACCTAAGATTGGAAATCGATCTTTTTCAGCTTTGAGAGATTTACGTTATTTCTAAGAACATGTTTTTTACTTATAACATTTGGATAGAAAAACAATTTATATTATGAAGGAAAGTAACATGTTTTATTTGTGGTCAAATTGACTCCAGGAAACCAAACACAATGTTTATCATTCAGAAAGATCCTATTTTAAATGGAATATAATCAGACCATCTAATACGACGAGTGCTTTACTAACAGAACCCACATTGAGCATCAGAAGGCTGAACGCAGCTCACTCTCAGTGTTCACGTGTCTCTTCTTTATATGAATCTTGTTGAATGAATTTAATATAAACTTCCAGAAGTCATATTAAATTCATTCATTAATAACTTAACAAATAACAGGTTTTTATTTTCTATTCTTGTTTTTCTATTTTTGTTTATGTATTTTATAGATTCATGAATTCATTGGTCAACAAATGCATTCATGGATATTTCACAATAAAATGCTTCATTAGAGTTTAGCTGAATATTTTTCTAATTTTATTTAGTCGAGTTTGGTCATGAAAGGGTTATTGCGAGGTGGTGACGTCAGTGTCAGCTGTGAGCGTGTGTGTGTGTGTGTCTGTGTGTGTGCGTGTTTCCTCTGCTGCTGCTGAATCATCCACACACACACACACACACACTCATATAAAAACACTGGGCTTTTATTTTGACAGTTCTCTGCTGACTCCGCACGAGCAGGATTCTAAGGTGAGCCCGTGCAGGTGACAGACTCGGTGGAGACCCCGTAGCGTGGATCAGACCGAGGCTCTGCGGAGACGCTGCTGCCGTCGCTGCTGCGTCCTGCCCCGGGTGCGTGTCCTGCCTCCTCCCGGTGAACCCTCCGTGCTCCCGGGGAGTGTCCTCCGTGCTCCCGCTGATGGTCCTCCGTCCTCCCGGTGAAGGTCCTCCCTCCTCCCGGTGAATCCTCCCGGTGCACCGCCTCCGAGTCCTCCACTGAACGTCCTCCGCCTTCCCGGTGAATCGACGCTTTATTTACCGGAACTCTTCGTGTTTATTCCGGATTGAACCGAGCTCAGGTCCTCCGGAGCCTCCGGAGCCTATGGACCGTGACACCGTTTCCGCTTCCACTCGACAGGTGAGTTAACACCGGAGAACCGAGCCGGTAACACAACCTGCTCGTTATCAACACACACGGAACCGCTTACACGCACACAGACACACACCGGGTCGAACCGGGTACCGGAGGAGGAACGCCCCCGACGAGCTTCTGTGAGGTTCTGACCGGAAGCGAACCACACGTCGTCATCCTGAGCTCATGATGGTGACTTCACTGTTTCTCTCTGGTTCACACGTCCTCTGTTGAAGCTCCTCTTCGGGTTCATGGGTTCGATTCTCCTTCAACAGCAGCACGGACTCACAGGCAGACTCAGCGGAGCAGGTTTCATCACACAGGTCAGGTGACGTCATAGATAAACAATAACTGACCAGAAACAAACAGGTTTCTGTCTTCATCTGAATATTGTTTTGTTTTCACTCTTAAATCCAGTAACACCACGTGATCCAGTCTCTATTGTCCCATCGTTTACTGGAGGTTCATCAATATGAGTTGTATCTATACAAAGAGACATGTGGTTATCTGGTCTCCTTTTAATTGTGTGATTAGCAAATTGTATTGCTTTAAAAGTACTTTGTGTATTTTATCCTTTAAAGATAAATTAAATGACAATACTTAAACCTCCATCACCAGTTCCCATCACACTGACAGCTCCACCTTGTGACCAGCCCACAGTCATCACACATTCTGTCAGTCACTGGAAATGAAGAATAAACAGCTTCTGTTTATTTATTTTAGAATCCTATTAGTTGTGGTCAGAGTCATGTGACCACACCCCCACAGCTTCAGGTCATATCCAGCTGCTGAGTCGTCGCTGCTGAAAAACATTGACTAGAAGCTCCTGAAACCACATAACATCATATTTAGTTAGAAGGAGGAGGAGCAGGAGCAGGAGCAGCAGCAGCAGGAGGAGCAGCAGGAGGAGCAGCAGGAGGAGCAGGAGGAGGAGTGTAGTCATGGACACAAAGTGAGGAATCTGACGACTGGTTCTCCGTCTGTGGACGTTCCTCTTGACAGCAGAACATTCCTCGTGTCCTCAGCTCCATTGTTTCCATTCTTTAGATCCACTAGTGTCACCTCCTCGGTCCACGCTGCTCCTTTCCTCTCCTTCACACCACTGCCAGGAGCAGAACCCGGTTCTCTGAGGGGATGCTGGGTGGTTCTTACCTCGGCACCACTTTAGAACCGGCTGGTTGTAATTGATTCTGACATTTACAGTGGGTTCCACAACTTGCTTTGGTTGTAATGGTCTTTGGTTCTGCAGGTTCTGTCAGTTGAATTGTTTGAAGGTTCTGAGCCCTGTGGTTCCTCCAGTTTGGGGGGGGGTGGGTGTGTGTGTGACTCTGGATCTGTTGGTTCTGTGTGTGTGTGTGTGTGTGTGTGTGTGTGTGTGTGTGTGTGTGTGTGTGTGTGTGTGTTAGTGTGGTTCTCTGGATCTGTTGGTTCTGTGTGTGTGTGTTAGTGTGGTTCTCTGGATCTGTTGGTTCTGTGTGTGTGTGTTAGTGTGGTTCTCTGGATCTGTTGGGTCTGAGTGTGTGTTAGTGTGGTTCTCTGGATCTGTTGGTTCTGTGTGTTAGTGTGGTTCTCTGGATCTGTTGGTTCTGTGTGTGTGTTAGTGTGTTTCTCTGGATCGGTTGGTTGTGAGTGTGTGTGTTAGTGTGGTTCTCTGGATCTGTTGGTTGTGAGTGTGTGTGTTAGTGTGGTTCTCTGGATCTGTTGGTTCTGAGTGTGTGTTAGTGTGGTTCTCTGGATCTGTTGGTTCTGTGTGTGTGTGTGGGTTAGTGTGGTTCTCTGGATCTGTTGGTTCTGAGTGTTAGTGTGGTTCTCTGGATCTGTTGGTTCTGTGTGTGTGTGTTAGTGTGGTTCTCTGGATCTGTTGGTTCTGAGTGTGTGTTAGTGTGGTTCTCTGGATCTGTTGGTTCTGTGTGTTAGTGTGGTTCTCTGGATCTGTTGGTTCTGAGTGTGTGTTAGTGTGGTTCTCTGGATCTGTTGGTTCTGAGTGTGGTTCCGGCTGCAGAACGGGGGCTCAGCCGGTGTCAGGGCAGAGGAACCTGGTGACAGATCAGAATCTGTTTATTTCCGTCTCTCTGCTGGAGTCACTCCTGAGCTGGAGGATCTGCTTGTGACAGAACCGAATCATGTGGAGAACCCAACAGTGATGAGACAGCTGCCTCACTGTGGTTCTTCTGTTTGTGTTCTATCAGGAGATAGACGGATCCCCACAGTGAAGTGTCCAGGATGTAGCCCTAGCCCTCGGGTCTCTTCCTGGAAACACAGTGACGGTGCAGAGTTCTGCTTCGCCTCCAGGCTGTGAATAATTCATGAGTTAGTTCCTCTGTTTCAGTTTAAATCCCACGTTTCTTCAGGCTCCATAACAGTGAACGTTCCTCCTCACAGAGACCAGCAGCAGTTACATCTGTTCTACCAGATGTAGAGAACATCTGTCTGTACAGGAAGGAACCAGGGTAAACTCATTCTTTTGTTTCTGCTCATTTCACTTTCTGTTTCAGGTTGTACGTTATCTTTTTCTGCACAGAAGCTGACGCTGACAGTTCAGAGGCTCAGACCACAGAGCGGCAGCACAACCAGTTTATTACAGGAACTATTACCAGAATGTTCTATGGTCATAACTCACGTCACTGAGAAAAGTCTGCGAGGTGTCAGAAAGTAACTTCATGAGAACACGTGACAGGAACCCAGATGTGGTTAGATGATAAACGAGATGCTGATGTTCTCAGCCTCCACTTCAACCACCTCTCTTCTGAGCAGAATCCTCACCTATCTTCTCAGGATCAGTCCTGTTCTCAGAGGGTGTGGTCTCTGCTGAGTCTTCACTTTAAAGACATGTCTGTGTTCGTCCTCGCTGTGAAATCTGTGGAATTTCAATGATTCACTTTATGAAACCACAAGGGAGGTTGTCAGTGAGAGTGATGTTGTTTGATCAGGTTGGAAGAGACGCACAGTTTGAACCAATCACTGAGCTGCTTAACAAAGACATGTGTTCATTTTAAACAGCAGCTTCACTCATTAAACACATGTTCACTGCTCAGTCCAGATGTTACGAGACATTCGGTTGAAACCTTTAAATGACAAAAGCAACAAAAAGATGAATTAATCAATATAAAATAAGCAATAATACCAAGTGAGAGTGGACGAGTCACAATTCAGAACAGATTCCAGAACAACAAACAATCACAGCAAATAGACCCATTATACATCAGTTAGCTTCCGTAGATAAGCCTCTCTCTCTCTCTGTTTCTCTCTCTCTCTCTCTCAGGAAATACTCTGTGAATCTCTTCATCTCTCTCTCTCTCAGGAAATACTCTGTTTATCTCTCTCTCTCTCTCTCTCTCTCTCTCTCTCTCTCTCTCTCTGTCTCTCTCAGGAAATACTGTGAATCTCTCTCTCTCTCTCTCTCTCTCTCTCAGGAAATACTCTGTGAATCTCCTCATTTCTCTGTCTCTCTCTCTCTCTCTCTCTCTCTCAGGAAATGCTCTGTGAATCTCCTCATCTCTCTGTCCGTCCTCTTTGTCTCTGACCGGGTGGAGTCTGTCTCCTCCCTATGATCAAATCATCATCATCACTTGTGTATCGCTCAGCTGTCTTTATTATCTTTAAAGTTTCACATGTGAAGCAGCAGCAGCAGCAGGTTGTCGGGTCCGACTCGTTCAAACAGGAACATGTGGGAACATCCAGGTGAGGGGCGGAGCCTGTAGAGCAGCAGGGGCGGAGCCTGTAGAGCAGCAGGAGGCGGGACATGATGTATAAACTCTGCCGTAGAAAGATCAGTGTTGTTGTTTCCAGCTCATCCACACCGCGTCGGCCCTCAGTCTTCGTCTTCTACGTGTCCGGCTCCTCGTCTTCATCCTGAGATGTTTGTGTTCTTCCAGTTTCACGTCACGTGTTAGAAACCTCATCAACACGTCCACTCGCTCACTGGGAAGCTTCCACACATTGTCCTGCTGGTTCCTCACATGGACTCTGACATGTTACACACAGTTTTCCTGGGAGACTGCAGGAGAAGATCAGGAACATGTGAGGAACATTTGAGGAACATGTGAGGAGAACGTCCGGACTTCTTGTCTGTAAACAGCTTCATTTGTCACCTCACTCAGACGTGAAGCTTGTTTGCTGCTGGAATTGTAGAAGTAGGTTCCTCGGCCTGGGGGGCTGGGGATGTTGGGGGGGGGCTGGGTGCAGTGTGGTGCATTATGGGAGTTTGGTGCAGGGCTGTAGAGAAAGAGTTGCTTTGTGGCAGATTAATGATGATGTTGGTGGTTGGAGAAGGGGGGGGGGGGGTATTGGAGGGAGTGAAGGTCCAGAGCCTCCAACACAACAGGGATGTTGTCCGAGCCAAGTTGCTATTCAGCTAGTCAGAGAGGGGGATGGGGGGGGGGGGTCTCATGTTCAGACTCGGACGTTCTTTCTTCTGTTTCTGTCAGAACTCTTTAAAAACACTTCACACACGCACTTTGATTAAAAACATGAATTCCCTCAAACGGCTGCTTGTCTGGGTTGTGAGTGGCAGGTCGTGTGTGTGTGGAACCAGGCTGAAGCTAATGAGACCCAGTGTAACTGTGTCCGTGATGCTTTGAGGAGGAATCAGACACAGGACGTGTCAGCTGGTGACACAATGAAAAGGTTCAGATGTTCCTGAACTCAACACCAGGCTCAGGGAATCAGTTCTTGATTCTCTGACCCTGAGGCTCCGCCCACACTGATACAGAACACATGTCACAGGTAAACAGTTTTCAAACTGAAACGAGACCAGTTCACTAAAGGCTGGGGAACTCCACCAGGTGCAGCCACAGCTACAGGGAGGAGTTTTAGAACTATTACGTGACAGTGTGGGCGGAGCCTGAGACTCCACCTGTGTTTCCACCAGTCAGGTTCTCTGAGACTCAGACTGAGGCTCAGTCATGTATGATGCTGGTTTATTCAGCCACACTGGGTGGGTGTGTGTGTTAGTTAGTGAAGAGGGTGTGTGTTTGTTGGTTTAATATCCAACAAGGCAAAGCATTCATGTAGTGTGTGTCACATCTGGCCTAAAGCTGTGAGTGTGTGTGTGTCCATGTTGTTTGTTGTAGAAAATATATTATTTATTTGAACTTGTTGACCTTTGAAACAGGATCTTAAACCCTGTGCTACTTTCGCCTCCAGAACATTTCAGGTCCAGACTTCAGTGTTGTGGCTCTTTTATTCTGAAGAGGAGGGAGGTGTGTTAGTTGTGCGTCTCTGTGTTCGGCTTGTTTCTTTCTGTCTGACTGGTTATTCAGACTGACACTGAGCATGTGGACGTCGGGCTGAGAGGAAACATGTCGCTCACTCTCCACGGATCAAATGTCCTCCACAGACCTGACAGGGGACCTGTAGGGAGGACGTCTTTTAAATACTTCACACAGAAGCATCAGTCCCACTCGTATGCTCATATGAAACGTCATCACAGCAGAAATCAGATAAACAGTAGTTATCTCTCCAGAGACAAACCAACGTGTCATTGGTTACATCATGTGACCTTCAAACCTTGAACAGCTGCTCAGAGTTCAGTTTCTCCGAAGGACAAGTGGAGAGAAACACGCAATCTCATTTCTTACAACACAACAGACTGTTTGTGTTCCAGCTTCTTATTCAGGAGGTTTCAGATTTGATTGTTTTTACAAAACTCTCTGAAAGTGATGGGCGGTGTGGCCTAGGGGGGAGAGTGGGCGTTCTCCAACAAGAAGGTTGCCGGTTCAATCCCCACTCTTCCCCATCTGCATGCCGAAGTGTCCTTGGCAAGATACTGAACCCCTAAATGGCCCCTCATAAATGTTGAGTGTACTACTTGTAAGTCGCTTTGGACAAAAGCGTCAGCTAAATGACATGTAATGTAATATAACTTTCACAAGATGATGTAATGAAACAACTTTTACAAAGCAAAAAAGTTGAGAATTAAATGATAAGTTATCCATGATTCTGCCAAATGTGGAAATGTTAGGAAACATATTCTATTTGTAAAATTCGAAATTGATTAGCAATGATTTTTTCCAGTTATTCTGAATCAAAAGATTTTCCGAAATGGAGCTAGGGTGAGGTTAATGCAGTGTACAACTCAAAGTTAAAAAATAATCAAACACTGCAATAACTTGAAATAATTGCTATTTTAATTAAAAAGTATTTTAATACTATTTAGTGGGAATATCAGTGACTCACCCGAGCAATATAATCAATACATGATGTAGACAAATTATTATTTAGTTTATCACTGATCTTTCCATAAAGTTTTGTGTTTGTATGTAATGCAGCGTATGAGTGTATGAATCTTAAACTGTTGCATACAGTCCAGGGTAGATGATGTCGAGTTACTATTGTCAGCTGTGAAAGGGAGAGGATCTAAGATGGAACCCTGAGGAACACCTCTGTGATTCCAGCCTCTCTGAGGTTTTACAGCCAAATCATCAGATAATCAAGACATTCAGAAAGTACTAATAAGTGGAAGAACAGAAACATTAACACAAGTTGTCTATGTTGTTAATAGAAATCCTTCAGTGTTGATGAATGTTGTGCAGCGTCCGCCCCCAGTTGTTTGATTCAGGCCGAGCAGCAGCAGCTCAGGTTGCTGTTGATTCATTCATCACTGAGGGATGAGGGAAGATGATCCGGCCGCTGGTGGAGATTCAGAACTTGCTGCTTGCATTTTGATTCTCAGCTGCTGAGAGCTTGTCTTTATCAAACCGAGCCAGTGGAGGAAAAAGACGTCCACACGGTCGGGTCAGTCCTGAGCATCTGTCGTGTCCCCGAGCCGTCACGACCTTTGACCTTTTCTCGGCCTGATGAAATGTGACCTCACCGAGTGGAAAGACTCACCTGAGAGCAGCTGTTTGAAAGTGAAGGGACAAAGAGTCACTGAGAAGGAAAGTTCCTACTAACAGGACCATGGAGCTTTAATACACATGGCCTCATCTGCACTGACAGGATTGGTCCATTAAAGATTGGTCAATTGACAATCGAAAAATATAAACAGTTTTATTTCCGATTCCTCATTAAAGTAAAGATTAGATTCAAATTTCAATCAAATTTATATGAATAGCTCATATTCACATTTCACCATTTATCTCATGGGGCCCATTACTAATGAAATTGTCATTTAAAAAAATAATACATATAAACATTTCTAATAAGATAATCAAGCAGAGTGTGTTAGTTATTGAACCTGATAGTCCAGAGCTTTGCACATGGAGCCTCCTCTGGCTCTCGAGCAGTCGGCTGTGGATTCCTGTCAGATCAGTGAACAGAGAACTGGAGCATGAGCACATGGATGACCTGCTCGCTTTGTGGGCCATGTACAGTACGAGGGGGGAGGGGGGAGACGGAGGGCAGAGTCTGGAAATGAAAACCAGACGCTTCATGATATGTGGTTTGATTCAGATTGTTGTGAATTCTCAGTTCAGGAGTCGAGCTGAGAACCCGGAGCTCTGCAGGGCGGCTGGGTCTGTGGGACCTTGTGACGGTTATCCTGTGTATCAGTGGCTGAAAACATATAATGTATAATATCAGTGGTCACGTGGTCACCTGACCTGGGATCAACCTCAGGCTCTTTATCCTGCAGGGTTATGTACCATGTTAGGAGGAGCAGGTGATGGTTTTATAAAAGAACTCAGGACCTTTCTGTTTCTCTCACTGAAATCACAAGTCATCTTCTGCTGGAGATAAGAACATGTGCTCTTTTAATTTAGAACAGCTTGTGATGCTCGGTGTAGCTGGAGGTACGGTGGCCTTGGGCGGACAAATGACTGTTTCTTTCTTTTCCCAACATCAGCACCATGTGCTCAGACTGCAGGGCTGGAGAAGGATGTGTTCTGGTTCTAATTTGGATTGTAGAACTGAGAAAGTGGACAACTGTCAGGATTTATACCTCTTGTAGTTATTTTTATTAAAGAATCTGGATTATGAATAATGTATCCATACATAAATATAAACTACACAAGTCATCAGTGTGATAACAACTGCCCCTACCTTACAGAAACCAGGGTCTTCAGTTTGGTCCACGTGCATGAAAACCTCACAACAGGATCTGTCGTTTGTTTTGTGTGTCTGATTTTCAACGTGACGCACACACACACACACACACACACTCACAGACACACACACACACACACTCCTGGAGACCTGAAACAGGTCCGCCTTGTTTCTGCCTGCTTCAGGGGATGTATTTGTGTGTGTGTCTGTGTGTGTGTGTGTAACCGTTTGGCTGATTGCTATCTTTCTGTTCTGCAGCTGATTGTTTTATTGCGGGTGTGGTTTGTGTCAATGTGTTGAAACTCAGCAGAACCGTCTCGGTGACTCTTGGTTCAGTTATTTATCACTAAATAATTAAAAGCCACAGCTTCTTACTACTTGAAATTATCTAAACTATAATTACCTTTTTGAAATATAGTTATCCTGTGTGTGTTTCCCTTGCACTTCTTCAGAGGAAACAGAATAAACATGAAACTGTGAAATGTTCGATAGTTGAATCATTGTTCAGTCAAAACATCAAAATATTCAATCTACAATTTTTCTGAATTATACAATATCTTAATTATGATGTTTGATTCCTTATAGATTGATCAATGTAAGCACTTCACTTATATTGTAAACTTCTTCTGTAAAGAGAATGAGTCGTCTCTTAAAACCAACACCGCAGCTTGAACCCAAACAATGAATCACATGTTGTGTTTCATACGTGTCAAATGTTACAATTCATAATTAAGGGTCATGTTTTGTTTAGGTCAGAATATTCAATCAGAAAACTTCTTAATCTGAATCCCAATGTTTGATCGTCCAGTGTAAACTTACCTCGTAGTTTCAAGAAGGACAAATGTGTTTTTAAAGAAATGAAACATCTTTAAAACGCTGAGCAGGAGTTTGAAGTTGTTCACAGTTTCACTGATTGACAGATTCTCTCTTTTCTCCGCCCACTGCAGCTCCACTGGCTCTTTCTCCATGGTGAAGTGGGCGGGGTCTGATGTCAGCCCCTCCCTCTTGTCCTGTCCACACTCCTGCCATGCCGACCATGGTTTCTAGGCTGCCCAAGTTTGGTTCGCAGCCCAAATCCATCGCAGCCTCCAATGGTGCTCAGATCCCAACTCCGACCGCCGGCACCTCCATCAGCGCTGCTGCGACCAGCAGCCTCCTCACCAACGGGTTCTACCATCATCCTGGCCCGATGGGGGTCAACGGTAGCGTAACAGCGCCCCCCTCTGCTGTCAAGAAGAATGGATTCATCAGAGTGCCGACTTCGATTTCCATGAAATGGAGGAAGGAGAACAGTACGACAGAAGATGGCAGCGACGCAGAGCGCGAGTGGAAAAGAGGAACAGCCGGGAACGTTGGTCAGAATCTCTCCGGCAACAACATCCATCAGTATCATAACCCACGACAGCAGGGATTGCCAGGGGGGGGGCGAGAAGCCAAAAAGTCGACCACATCCTTGGCAGGGAAAGTTCGTGGTTATAGTCCGCCGGTGACATCATCATCGTCTCCGTCACCACAGTCCAATCCGAGAACAGTTCCTGTTTCTAAACTCGGCTCCCCGGGTTCCAAACCGGGTCAGACCCCGTCCAGGACCAACGGGACAAAACGGGCTCCAACTGGTCTCGCTGGATCTCGACCGCGGACCGTATCCAATGGTTCCCTGAGGCAGCCTCACAGTTTTGCTCGTCCTGGTTCTGGTCCCGGTCCTCGATCAGGTTCCCCCTTCCTGAAGAAACCTCCAGCCAGCCGCTCACACTCCAGCGACAGCCTCGGCTCCGCTGCGCCGGTCCAGCTGACTGAAGAAGACCGATCCCGTAGCCTCACCCAGGTCCGACAGCAGCCCCCCCCCTTACTCATCCCTTCTTACTCCAATAAGAGAGCTGCTGAGCGAGGCCTCAAAGAATCAACCTCCTCTCTGGGTCCCCCTAGAGGCAGTTTGGTAAAATTACCTGTTATTTGCCACACTCCAGAGGGAAGAGGGGGAGGGGTCAAAGCTCCCCTGAGGTCAGGGGTCAGCATCCCCTCCCTCCTACCCCCCATTACCTTAAAGAAACCCCTCCTACCCAGCCTCGGCCCCGCCTCCAAGCCCAGCGGTATCAGCTACAAGCTGTCACGCCCGTCACTCATGAAGCAGCCCCGCCCCCTGCGGATGACCACGCCCAGCGTGTCAGGAGGTGAACAGGAAGTGAACCTGGGTCTGAACTCAGCGGAGCTGGCGTCTACGACAGGAAACAGCCCAGGTGTGAGATTCTGTACCAGCCACTGCTGCCCCCTACTGTTTATCTCTGTGAATCACTTTTCTAATAGCTCACCCTAAAACCATAATTCCCTTATTATCTACTCACCCTATGCTGATGGAGGGGGGGGTTTCCAGGGGTGTGTTTAAAGCCTTTATGTCCAAGGTGCATTCAGGGACTTTCAGAAGTTTTAACGTCCGCTAGCTTAGCCACTTCTAATGGACCCTAAGGCGTAAGCATCTGAAAGTCCACCAGTAGTGGCTAAGCTAGTGGACGTCAACATTTCTGACGGTCCCTAAACGCACCTCATTTGAAATGAGCAGCAGACACTGTACATAGGGGTGAGTAGATGATGAGTGAACTTTCATTTCTGGGTGAACTTTTCCTTTAACATCTATTTTTCTCGTGATCCTTCTCTGCTGTTTCTGTTTCTGCTTCTCACGAATCTCTGATTCCCCCCCCCCCCCCCCCCCATCCCGCCCTCAGAGAGAAGTCCAGAGGCTCTGGAGCCGGAGGGACTGTCCACGGAGCCCATGTCCCAGACAGAGGTGTCCATTGTTGCGGAGACACTGGAGGACATGTCTCTGTCTTCAGCCTCCTCTCTGGACAGAAACGACACCAGTCAGGAGTATATGGACGACTTCGACAACCTCGGTAAAGATGAAGGAAAACGCACTGAGAGGTTTCCTGTGTGTGTGTGTGTGGGGGGGGGGGGGGGGGGGTCTTAATACTTCACAGATCAATATAATTATTGCTCATTAAATAATGATCACTTCAACTTTTGTTTGCAGGAGATGGAGGAGTTGGTTTGATGCTCCTTTCCTCCAAAAACGATGAAGACGACTCGGGCCTCGACCAATCATGTGCCAGGTTGGACGAGGACAAGGCGGCCAGTAGCGGTACCAGTAAGGCAGTGGGTCTGTGTTTCCTGGAGGGCGGGGTGGACTGGGCCGCTGTGAGGTTAAGTGGTGAGTGATGTGGGATTGACACACAGGTCAGGATGGTTCTGGAAATGAAATATTACAGATGGTTTCTCTCCAGGCGATCGAGCGGAGCATCATCTGACCAGCAGGAGGAGGTCGAGTCAGCCGGATTATCACGAGCAGGTACAACCATCAAAATGATCAATAATCATAATCAAAACTCTGTTCTGGTGCATTAACAACACAATCATCTGTTCCTCCACACGTTGCTTCAACCAATCACAGTTTGTCTCTTCTTTTGAGATCAAGGTTTAGTGTAATATCTATTGAGATTAGTTTATTTATAAAATCTCACTTTGACTTTGTGTCATAGTGAATACGACTCGTTGGCCTCATGAATCACGATCATGTTGCGAAAGTGATGATGCAGATAAACAATATGCAGCGTGTTTTATGATCCAGGTTCCAGGTGACTTTGTTTATAGCGTCTGTCAGGAGGGTTTTAAATCATTGAAGTCAATTTAAATAATTTAAATGATATTAAATGATCCTGCAGGGCTGAGCAGCTTGATATGAAATAATGATTAAACTGAGTTCATGTTTATGACTTACTGTTAGTTGGCTGTAAGATTTAAAACGTCTGCTCTATAAACACTAAGCTTTTAATTGGAGAATAATAACGAGGCTCAGATTTAAATATTAAAACTGAAAAAAAAAATTGAATCTAATGTGCTTGATTATAAATCTGTTGATTAAAACCAATAAAATTCAAAAACAGATATTAGGAAATTTCTAAATAATTTAGAGAGGGTGAAAATACAATTAACCAGAATTATAAAAACATTAAATATTCTGATTAATTATCAGACTGAAGAATTTCAGGTGCATGAAACATGGAGATTGAATTTTCAGAAACAATCAGGGCTGTGATTTAATTCATTGTGATAAACATCAGATTATATTTTCTACTTTGATCACAATACAAATATGAGAGACAGATTTTAAATAAATGTCTGTCCTCCCCTTTGCAGGGAGGTTCCTCCCTGGATCTGTCGCCCTCCGACAGCTGTGGGTCGGGGGGCACCTACATGTGGGACGAGGAGGGTCTGGAGCCCCTAGGGGGCGCCGTCACCACCGCTTCCATCAACTGCAGCAGCACCCACCACATCGGGAGCTTCGACTCGGAGGCCAACAGCATCGTAAGGCGTGTGTGTGTGTGTCAGAGAACTGAGTCACAGTAATGAACTGATCTGAGGACAGTTTTTAGATCATTTTAAAGGTCTATGGAATCTGAAACCAGCTCAGTTGAGTCATCCTCATCACTTTGGTTTTGGCTCAGTTCCAGTAAAACACAAAGAGAAACCAGAGAGTTTAATACTCCAGCTCCGTCCATCCTCACACACAGCGACACTCAGAATCCACCAATCAGATCCAGCTCCTGGCATCGGACTGGTTCAGTCCCAGCAGATTGAATGGATCCTGAAACAGAGAGAAACAGATCAATCACTCAATCACAGTTATTTGTCTCATATTCCCAGTTTGTCTCACAGATGTTATCAAGAGCAACTTCCTCTGATCTTAACTCAAAGAGTCAAACTACAGAGAAACTCAGTGATCAGTGAATGAAGCTCAGTCCCATGTGAGGATCCTCTCCCAGGACACACACATGCTGATGGAACTCAACACATCAACACAACAACATGATTCACTACATGAGAAGAACCAGTTTGTAACTTCATGTAGAAGTTTGTGTCCGAGCAGAAGATCCAACCGACTCAGGTTTAAAGCTGAGTTGATAGAAACATTTCAACCTTGAGGAAACAGAAGGAGGCAGAAACCTGCTCTTCATCTTTAAATCTTCTTTATGTAAAGATGCGTGATTGACAGGTAGCTCTGCGTGAAGCCCTTTGGCTCCCTCTACTGTCTGTGCTGTGAATTCCAGCGGCCCACTGAGCCGGTGTCAGCTCAATGTTCAGTAGTTTATTAGAACTTTAACTTCAGTAAACAGTAAGTCATTAAATGTAGAATTAAAATAAACCTAAATGTGAGATTGAAGGTGCAGTTTTGAAACCTGTTGGTCTCATAATTCAGCTGCTGGGATGTGTGTGTGTTGCTGAAATGCATTGTGGGAGTTGTAGTGTTCATGTCCGCAGCGTGTTGAAGGTGTCTGAGGTGTTGAGTCTGTCTAATCAGTGGTTGTGTATGGAGTTCAGTTCCACACCGCTCATCAGGCTCGTTAATGAGCTCCTGCCTCCTCTGTGTTGATGAGCTGTGATTGACCCGAATGAGCCTCTGAGCCTGAACGATGAAGTTCACCACTTCTCAACTCACCACTGAAGTCTCCCTCGTTTAGCCTCTTTTCATTTGTTCAGCCGGTTTTTCTGCAGCTCTTCAGTTTTCATATAAAATTGTCTCCCACACAAAGAGACCAGTAGGGGTCACGGTGGCTCTGAGGACACACCTGACTCCAGAAGAGGTTTTCTGTCTTGAGGAGGATGGTCGGAACTAAGAAAGCTTGATTTTGTTAGAGGCCGTCATGAAGTCAAGTGAGAAATCTGCCAACTGATTGTTTGTTTGGCTTCAATACGAGAAGGAAGCAGTGATGAGTTCAGAGTGAGGAGGAGAAACTAGAACCAAACCTGAGAGTGAAGCTAAAGAGCAGAGGAGGAACAGGAGAGATTGATTTAAAGAATAAAAGAGAGAGAGAAAGTATAAGATGAAAAGATCGAAGGAGGGAGAAGGAAAAAGATTGGTTGAGAGGAGAGTAGTAGAAAGAAGAGGATGAAAAGGAGGAAGAGCGATAAGAGGAGGAGGAGGAGAGAGCAGAAAGAGGAGATTAGGAGGTAATATGTTGATGTGGATGACTGAGCTCAGCAACCTGTGTGTGTGTATTTGTGTAGGTGGGGTTGTGTGTGGTTGAGTGTGTAGCTGCAGCAGCTGCTCAGGCTGAACGTCTGGTTCCTCTCAGGTCACTGTGCTGTGACTAAGCCTCCACAGTTTTAACTCTTCGTCTCTTCATCCTCATCTTCGCTTTCGCAGGAACTTTCTCTGTGAGCTGAGGAGAAACTTCTGAATTGAGTTTAGATTTGATTTACTAACTGATCAACACATGATCTGTAAATGAAGATGGGGACACGTGTCGTCCTGTGTCTGTCCCTCAAACACACGTGTGTGTCCCCGTCTGCTTCAGGACGTCTTGAACACCCTGGACTCTTGTGATCTGGAGGATGATGATCTCATGCTGGATGAAGACTTTGCAGAAGACGTCTCCCTCCACAGCGGTGCGTTAACACACAGTTAAAGAATAGAACCACAAGTGAATTATCACAAACTGACCAAGATCCAACTTCTACAGCTGAATGTGTTATATCAGGTTTCTATGCTTGTTTTATTCTGTTCTATTCTAGCTGATGCTAGTTGGAGACAATTCTAGATAAAGGTCTGAAATAGCCCAATGTGGAATAGAGGTGGTACGTGCAGTTAACTGTCTAGGAGCTAAGATATTCATGTCCAGTTTAACTAAACAGCTGTTTCAACATTTCACAGATGTGTGGCGTGGTGTCCATCCTCTTAGTTGTGATCATGTGACCGGTCTGTCCCCTGCAGACGGAGAGGGGATGTCCCACATGGCTCAGTGGAGGAGACGGCAGCTCTGCTGGGGGACGCAGGACGTCCATGACAATGAAAGGTGAGGAGGTGCCTGCTGAGCCAATCAGAAAGCCTCATTTCAAAGTGGAGATGTGTGAGAAGGTCATGGACGTATTTAAAAGTTGAAACCGCTGTGCATCACGTTCACTCGATTCCCATCCTCCCGTCAGTGACCTCGTGTGCTACAAGCTCGCTGAGGATCCTGGGAATAAGAGAACCGACGCCACCAGGGACGATGACCTCATCCTTGACCTCTGTCCTTCCAGGTGATTCAAAACATCTTCAGCGTCATTTAAAATGATAAAGCACGTGTTTCTTAACCTTCTTGACACCAGTGAAGAAGATGTTTAGCTTGAACGTATCGTTGTGGGAACTGTTCCCTCAGGACTCTGGGAGCTGGTGGTGTGGATGTGGACGACCTGGCTGTCGACTGCTCTGCGCTGAGATCACAGCTGGAGAAGCTGCAGGTGTTCCTGCTGCAGGTCAGAGACCGTGATGGAGCTTCATTTCCTTCTGTAGCCACAGGAGAAATCCACACATCACAACATGCACACATTCTACCGGGATTCCCTTCTTACATTTGAGTCATGAAGCTGCAGGAGAAGTTTCAGGATTTTGATCCAAATTAAACATTTTAAACTGGAATCTGTTTAAAAGTCTTTCTCCACAGTTGCAGAATATTTAAAATGTTTCATCATGTTTGTGTGAATGAAGTGAGCAGGATGTTGTTCAGTGTTTGTTCTGTTCAAACTGACGTGTTGTGTAACTCTGTCTTCAGGAGGACGATGTGGACGAAGACACTCTGACCACAGACACTCTGAGTCCTGAGACCAACCAATCACATCGCAGCTCTGACGCTCAGGTCAGTTTCAAGCTTCACTTACAGCGGCGTGCTCAGTGCTCACGTGGTTAATTCAAACCACGGAGGCTAAAGAGTTAGCTAGCTAGCAGTCAGCTTGAAGACACGATGACAGAGCGATGTCGACACTGTTCCAATTTTATGTAATAAAACTGTGAAAACTGCAATATTTTCACTTTCTATTCAACAAACCATTAATTCTGTTAATGTTGAACGCATCACAACTCGCAAACTCTTAAGTTTGAGAAGGTGGTGACCTTCACACGAGGGGATATGAACTCTTCTCATTCAAACAGCCTCACTCACTTATACCACAGCTGTCGAAACTACATCTCCCAGGATGCCTCACCACAGCCCATGTGTGTTTTGTGTGTGTAGGTGCAGGCTCTCCTGCAGGAGGTGCAGCAGCTCAGGGAGGAGCTGAGGAGTCGGGACCAAACCATCGCTCAGCTCACACTGCAGCTGGTCTGTGTCTTTCTATGCTAGCATGCTAACGTCATCCTCAGACCGGTCGACTTTAAGTTAATAACGTTACATTCATGTGGAGTTAATATATGAGTGTGTGTGTTGTATGTTTTGTGTGTGTGTTGTGTGTGTATAGACTGTTCCCTCAGCGACTGCCAGGTGTCGTTGTCAGGAGATGACCGGAACGAGGGATGGACACACACAGACGAGCAGGACGGAGAGAGAGAGCGTGGCCTCGCAGACGCCCTGGAGAGAGAACACGGTGAGCACACACACATATGAAAATTAATAAAACAAACAACGTGTGGTTTCCTTTCAGGAGTCTCAGGTTTGAATCCCACCTTCTTCATTAGAGTCAGACTGATACTCTTCTCTGGAAGCCGATATTGGAGTAAATGTCCAGATGGAGATATATCGGTTTATATATGTGATGAAAAATATGATGTCGTTATAAAAACGACTGAAAACACAAATGAAACCAAAAAATATAAAACTCAAGTCCACGTCCTCCTGTCGTCTGTCCTCAGTGTGTCTTCTCTGGATGTTATGAAGCAGCCTCTTCTCTCTCTCTGTCCCTCTCTCTCTCTCTCTCTCTCTCTCTCTCTCTCTCTCCCTCTCCCCCTTCTTCCCTCTCTGTTTCTCTCTGCCTCTCCCTCCCTCTCTCTCTTCCTCCCTCTCCCTCTCTTCCTCCCTCTCCCTCTCTCCCTCTTCCTCTCTCTGTCTCTCCCTCCCTCTCTTCCTCCCTCTTCCTCTCTCTCTTTCTCTTCCTCTCTCCCTTCTTCCCTCTCTTTCTCTCTCTGCCTCTCCTTCTCTCCCTGCCTCCCTCCCTCCCTCTCTCTCTCTCTGCCCCTCCCTCCCTCCCTCCCTCCCTCCCTCTCTCCCTCTCTCCCTCCCTCTCTTTCTCTCTGCTGCTCCTCAGGCTCTCCCTCCTGTTCCATTCCTCTCTCCTCCCTGGCAGTATCAGCGCTCCAGGCCTTACAGGGGGAGGCCGAGGTCGGGCATCCCCTCCCACCTCGCTAGAAAAAGTGAGTTGCATGTGCCCCCCCCCCCCCCCCTCTTCTCCTTAGACCCTGATTAACCAGTCATCTCAGTTTTTCATCTCGCCCTCATCTTCCTTATGATTGAAAATCTGACATCTTTACATCAGGAGTTTTCTAAAACCACAATAATCCAGGAATAAAAAAAGTTTGAAATTGTATTAAATGTAAATATCACGTGTGTTTGTTTGTGTATATACACACACACACGCATGATGATATGATGTTTAGGTTCAGTCTGAGCTGAAGAGTCTGAAGCTCTGAAAGAGTCGTGAGGAAGATGCTCATGTTTGTAGAACTCGAACATTGAGGTGAAAGGTCAGAGGTCGTGACGTTAAATCAGATTTGTATTTATTCTCTAAACGACTCGGCTGAAACTCGACGGCCCTGAACCAGAAGTTCAGATTAAAAGTTTCTGTGATTTCAGTTATTCATGTGGAGCGACTTTCCTCTGCTCTTCAGATTCTGTTCACTTCAACTTTCTGTGATTTTTAATTAAAACTCAACTTTTCTTCATTTCACACATTCTTCCTCCTCCTCTTCTTTTTCTTTTTCCTTTTTGAACGTATTTGATTAAATGGGTTTCCAGCTTCTTATCCTTTCAGTTTATAAATCCATCCTTTCCAGCTTCTATCCTTCGACCTTTCATTTGAAACCCTCGAGCTGAACTGAGGACACTCGTCTGAGTGTGTGTGAGAGTTTTGTTTTTCTTCAGGTGTGTTTCCTCCTCTAACCTTCGTCCCTCTGTCCTCTGTCCTCTGTCCTCTGTCTCCTCGTCTCCGCCCTCGACAAAGAAGTGGAAAAACTAGTGCTTTACTTCAGTGACACAGCCTGGTACAGTAGAGACTTTTTTATCTTCCTCCATCTTATCCTCCTCTTCCTCCTCGTCCTGTCAAAACCATCAGACAAAAAAAACCTCAGTTCTCGTTTCAATACAGATGTAACTGAAACCTTACAGGTGTAGTAGTTCATTCTCGGCCACTAGAGGGAGTAACAGCCTCACGTTGTGTGTGTGTGGGTCTTTGTTGGATCTAAAAGAGCAAAAACACATTTGTAGGAACTTCTCAGAGTTTCACTTATCATTTTAATTAGTTTTATTTCACTTTGTCGGATACAAATTTATCTTTAATGTATTTATAATAAGAATAAAGAGGAGGAGGAGGATGTTCACTGCACCGTGAGATGTCTCTTCTTCTCTTGTCAGCTCCAAACAAACAGTTCACCTTTGTTCTCCTCTATTATCATTTTAATTTGAATAATTGAGCTAATTGATGATGCAGCCTGAAGTGACATTCATGTAGCGAGCCTCCGGGGGCAGGGGAGTGGGTTTGGATGGATCAGCACTGTGTGTGCCAGAGACCCGGCAGTCAGTGACTCCTTGTCCAACACAAGGTGAATCCTCCTTCAGCAGCAGCTTGTGATCCCACACTCCTCTTCCTCCTCTTCCTCTGTCCCGGCACTCCTCCATCCCTTATCCATCCATCCTGTCATCCAATATTTATGAGGGATGGACACTGACACATTTTGAAAATGGGAAATGTCCGGTCGGGCAGGCTGCAGTGCCTCTCATGACCACCAGGGGGCAGTATTGCTTCATGTTGGACTGAACCTTCAGTGCTTCACTAATGGCTCTGACTTCAAATGTAGTTTTATTATGTTATGTTAATGCAAACGAAGTAAAACCTCACATCTGTTTGTAGTGTCACATTCATACAGAATATGTATCTATTAATAAAGACAAATAGAAAATAATCCCAAGTATTTACTTGTTTAAGTAATAATCAGTAAAAAGTAAAATAAAAAAACAGACGATATGGACATAGAGGATGTTTGAAGACGTTTGGCTTCATTCACCAGTTTCATTGAAAAACGTGGAAACTGAGAATCAAAAAATAAAATTGTTAAATGGATTTTCAAAGTGAAATTAAAAATTTAAAAAGTGTTGAGATTGTTTGGAAGCAAGGACTTTGGAAACAGAGACAGAAGTGATGAGGGTTTTAATAAAAGAGAAAAAGAGAAACTTGGAAGTGATATTTTTGGGAATTGAAGACATTTTATAAAACCACACAAATAGAAATTTGAAAAGTGATGGTGTCTTAGTTTTAGTTTTTAGTTTTTAGTCAGAAACTCTGTGGAAAGTTTGTGTTTTTGAAAAGTGAAGGATTATTTGATTATTGAGCGAAGATGGAAAGTTGTGAAGTTTTGAAAATTATGACGTATCTTATGAAAAGAGATTTTGTTTGACTGTAGTGAAGCGAATCATCGATGGTTCAGTCTGAGGACGAAGATAATCGAATCATTTCAGCAGCTGCAGGTCTGAAGACATGAATCCATTTTCCTCTGAATTGATTTGAACATTTATAACATTTAAGTTCAGCTTGTTCCTGGTTGGAGAGTTGATATGTTTAATATGATTAATCTGTGATGAGGCTCCTCGTCCACTTTATGAACGTCTGGAATCAAACTGTTAAAACACTCGATCATCTCTTCTCCTCCGTCTCCTTCATCAGTTCATTCTGAGTTCATCTTCATCAGTGTCGTCTTCTTCTGGTTCAGCTCTTTGTGCCTCGGTTGGTAAACTCGTCCAGAAGTGAATAAAAACAAGTTCACAGTATTAGTATAGTATAAAGTAGTAGTTATATTTTCAGCTGCTTGTTGCCGTACATCATTGAATCTGTGGCTGAACTGTGTAAAGAACACGGACGTGTTAACGTTCCACACGTTCCACACGTTCCACACGTTCCACACGTTCCACACGTTCCACATGTCCTGTTCACGTGTGATGAGATCTAACCGCGACTCAAACGCTCATTCAGGTTCACAGCTCTTGTTTCTCTGTGTTTCAGTCACAGGTACTTCACTCCTCCGGCCAGGACGACCAGGAACCACTGACGGGCCGATTGTCCACGCCACTGCCTGCCCAAGCCCCGCCCCCAGCTCGCCCCTGCTATGAGACGCCATCTGACGCAACTGACTCCACGACCAGGGAAAGAGAGGATGATGGGAAAAGTTCAATGAAAGAGTCCAGAGGAGCCCACAGCAGATCACTGAAGCTCCCGCATCCCTCCAAGCTCCGCCTCTTCCTGTCTCAGACCTCCAGCACGGCCCCCCCCTCGACGACCAGGGCGTCCAAGCCGCCGGCGACCCTTCGTGACCCAGAGAGCCACGCCTCCTCGGGGGTGAGGCTCGGAATGCTGGACTTCACCTTCGGCTCGTCACGCCTCCCGAAACCAAAGAGCCACTGAGCGCTCGCCTGGCGTCAGCTTCCTGCCCCCCCCCCCCCCCCCCCCCCCCACAAACAGGGCGGGGCGATTCTGAAAAATTAAAAATATATTTATCAAATATTATTTATTTATTTTTCAGTGAAGATAATAAAGAGATAAAGACTAAAGTTTTTAAATTAAACCATCTATAGGAAAACAGATTTTAGTTTAACATTTCTAAATGATCCCAAAGACATTTCCTGCTTTTTAATCTGGTGTTAGCAAACTGAAGGCGTAGCTAGCATCTAATCACTTCTCACGAATTAGTGGCTGCTAATGCTAATGTTGGTGGCTAGCCGCTAACAGCTAATCACTTCGAAACTAAAGTGTCTCATTATTCCATTATTTAAATCGATTTATAGCTAATTTGGGTTTCAGGAAAACAAAGTTTTTCCAGAAATGATAAATGTTAAGTTATTTGGTGATTGTATATTTAGTATTAGATTTGTTTTCGCTCGCTGTGTGTTAGGAACCAGTGTCTTTGTCTCTTGGTGCCTGGTTCACTGGCTGTGGGGACGTGTTGGCGCCTCCTACTGGACGAGCTCAGACCTGCTGCTCACATCAACTCTCTGAAGTCCTTGTCACCTTACTGTCATGTGACTTTGTCCGTGTCACATGTTCGATCCTCGCTTCGTGTTTGGTTCCACGTTCTCCTGAGCGTTCCCTGTCAGTTGATCGTCCTCCTCCGCCCCCTGGTGGAGAACCGGTCTGAAGGTTCTACGTCCCTTTGAACGACCGACACACAAACTGCTTCCACTTTCTCTCCAGCGACCAATCAGATGCTCCGACTGATGACACGTGATCGTCTGACTTCCAGCTCCGCTTGCTTCGATATTATAAACTATATAAACAGGACACTATGCAACAAGGGGGCAGGTTCAACTCCTCCTGCCCGAGTTCCTCTGAGCCAGAGCAGAGACGCAGTCGTATGAACATTTATGCAAATAACTGACATAGTGTAGGTTCACGTTTCATCCAGATGATGATGATGAAGATGATGAAGAGCTTGACCGCCGTGACGAGGATGAACTCAAATATCAACATGTAAACAACAACATAATCAGCTGATCAATCGTCTCAGTCTATAACGAAGGAGGCGTCCCTCCTCTTCATCCTTGACACTCACACACACACACACACACACACACACACACACACACCTGAGAGCAGCAGGTACCACTCCAGTGTTGTAGATAAACCCAGTTGCCATGGTGATGTAGGTGGACAGCCATGGCAACCGCCGCAGTGTTGAGATTTTGTGTGTGTGTCTGTGTGTGTGTGTGTGTGTTACCAGGTTCACTTTCACCTCAGAACAAACTCACGAAGCTTTGAGTCTTAACGAAGGATTTGTTCATGAAGAGAAATAAATAAACGTTAATCTTCCTCCGGCTGCTCGTCGTCCAATCAGATTCAAGCGTCATGTAGTTTACACTTCATCTTTTTAATGTTTTATTTAATCAAGTTCAGCTGAGTGAAACTTTATTTAGATTTTCACCTTAAAAGTCTTAGTTATCTGGACTCTCTGTTTTGAGTCTGAAAACAACCACTTGATGATTATTAACTCTCCGTTTTCATTGGTTAATTAATCACAGTCACAAAACTCCGACATTCTGAAGATATTTCACTTTTAAAAGTCTTTTCTGCGAGGACACGTCTGCCTGAAGACTTTTAATGTGAAGGATCTGCAGGAAGTGTTCACTCACAACAGTAAAAAAAAAGAAGTGTAGAAACAGGAGCAAGTTTCTCCTAGAGATTCCCCAAATATCAAAAACATCTCAAATATGAATAAATTACATTTGATAATCTTTGTCAGTGTTCGTTTGTTCCTGAAGTGAAAACACATGAAACCAGGTGAATGCTTGTGGATGTTTTTTAGCATCAGCTGCTTCAGGTTCCATAAATCTGTATTTCACTGTCTCAACTGAAACGTTTATTATCAGAATGTTGTCCTCACTCTTCATGTCTGTACAGTTTATCCTTCTCTTTTATTTTGAAAGGCTGAAGGACAGGTATTTTATTTTGACAGACTTCCTGCCATTTCCTGTATCATTTTAATTTTCATGTTATAACTTGCCAGCGTTTTCAATCTCGCCTCCGCACAACGTTAATTTATGTGACTGTACAAACTGCTGTGTTGAATAAGTCGTGTTATTATTATGAATAATGTTCTTACACTGAAACTCGAGCTTGTGAAGCGTCTGGCTCTGAAAATGCACTTTAATGAAACAACTTTTATTCCTGTTTTGTTTTATTGAGTTTTAAAATCTGTTTTGTCTTCAGGAAGTTCGGCCTCATGTTAAAGTGTCAAACGTCCTGAACCACAAATTATTCAAATGAAACATCCACTGAATTATTTTGGAATCAGAAATAAAACATTTAGTTGTTTATTTATAAACGTTTTGTGACGTCCACGCTGCATCAGTTGATATCCTGACCTTTGAACCCTGCTCTCATTGGCTCAAACCTGCATTGGAGCTGTTTCATTGGTTTGAGTGTGACGACGTCCATCTCCTCACGTACGATTGGCCGACACAGCTCTCTGCCTGTAGCTCATTGGTTCATGTTGATTGTTCTCTTCTGTCATTGGCTGAAATAAAAATAATCCCTACTTGAAAACTGAGTCTGGCGCGCGTGTTTGTGTGACCTCTGACCCTGGATTCAGTTCGGTGGGGGGGCTAGGGAATGCATTATTCCAATGTGTGTGTGTGTGTGTGTGTGTGTGTGTGTTGCAGTAGCACACACAAACAAAGATGGTGGCAGTAAACATCAGCAGCTGCTCTTAAATCTCCCACTACATTTAACAGCCTCCACTTTTATGGCTCCACTGATGGAGACTGAAGATTGTCTTCATGATCCACACACACACACACACACAGACACACACACACACAGACAGACAGTGTGTGTATACACGTGTGTGTTGGATTATTCAAAGTCCAGTGAAGTTTCATCTGAAGAAACTTTTCTCCTCTTCTTTATTTAACTCTAGTTTGTTAGTTTGCAGATCATCTGTTCATTATTTGTGAGATCAGAGGTTTTCAACATTTTGTTATTTCTTAGAGATTAATTCATGATGGAGTAAAGTCGTGTGATGGAAACCTGGAAACATCACAGTTATCTATGTGTGTGTCATTAGGGGCTTTCTGCAGAAAGGATCTCAGAGTGAAGATGGACACCAGTCAAAAACACTGGTCTCTCACAGGAGGACCAGGCTGTTTGCCTGAGCCAGTTCAGACTGGTTCTGCAGGTGCAGTTTGAGATAGAACCAAAGGAATAAATGATTTGCACACATTTCCATTGGGTTCTTTGGACAGTCAATAAGTAATGTGAAGGTCAGACAGGTTTCAGGTCCTGGAGTCTTCAACTATCAAATAGATTTCAACCACATTTAGTTCTTGTTCCACTGCAGTCGAGTTCTTCAGTCCAGGTCACTAATTTAACATAAACTAAAAACTTGAAGGAAAATATGAAGCAAACACAAAGTGAAACATTTCTCTTTATTAAATGAGAAAACCTGACAGATATGAACTCTGTGTGTAAATGATGAAGGTTCCTGAGACCAGGAGGAGAAATATCATCAGCCCGTCTGTCGTCACCCACATTTAATTAAACCCAGTTCATTAGAGCGTGTGTGTGTGTGTGTGTGTGTGTGTGTGTGTGTCTGTGTGTGTGTGTGTGTGTTTGTGTCTGTGTGTGTGTCCGGAACCAACCAGAGAACAGAGGAGAATATCTGTGTTGTCCTGAAACTCTCCAACTATAAAATTAAATCTTCTGCTCGGGAACATTGTTTATAGAAACTAACAAACTCAAACGAATGAGGCGTCTGATTGGTTCGAGGCGTTTGAGGAGAAAAGTCATTAAAGTTCCTCCGACACCAGATTCCAGTTCCTGAGGCAAACCCGCGGGCTAACGTGTTGGTGACCTACACGACCTCTGACCTCTGACCTCTGACACCAGGAAGTCGGAGAGAAGTCTTACTAGAAAATGCTTCTCCTCACTTTTAATGAACTAACAAGCTGTTTAATTAACTGATTAATTCTGCCAGAAGCTGCAAAGTCAAACTCTCATTTTCTTCTTCGGAACCGGTAACGACCTTTAACGATAACGAGTCCGTGTGTGAATGTGCGATAAAGTGACTAAAATAAATCTGCTGGTGAAAGACTCACTAACGTCAGTAAGAACTGGAGCCACACAGTAACAGATATGAACTGTGGCTGTAGATTCTTCTTTATATATTTAATAAGTGAGGAGAAACCGAGTTTGGCTTCAGAGCAACGCAACCTGCAGCTGTTTGTTACAGATGTTCACCTCATGGCAGAATGAAGCTCCATCAGGTCTGAATCATTCACTGCTTTACAAGAAAAATAAACTCAAACCTTTCTGGGATAGAAAATCCTTTAACTTCAGCTCGTCTCCTTCAGACGGTGAATCAGGAACGTTTTGGTGCAGAAGCTGAAATCAACCTCGACTCTTTCTCATCAGAACTTTAATTCACATCATTTCAGCTCCTGGAGGAAGTGATGAGACTTCAGAGTCACACATGTTGTAAATAACGTTTTACTTCAGATCCAAACCAGGAAGAAGAAATCATCTGTTGATGTTTCTTTCATTAAACAGAAGAAAAGTTTCCTCTTCATCTTCTGCAGTTTTCATAACGATCTTCAAACTCCTGAGATTCTGCTTCAGTCATCGGTTCGGTTCATCTCTGCTCAGCCGCAGGTTTAAAACATCACGAGTCACTTCCCTGAACCTGGAAGCTGCTCCTCTACTTCCTCCACTTCAGGGAAGTGAGAGGAAGTGAAGCAGGAAACAGTTTCCAATGTGAAGTGGAAGCTTCAGAACAGGAAGTGGCACCTGTCGTCTGGTTTCTTCTTCATCACTTCAATGACGACAGAAGAACGTCGTTCATGTGATATGAGAAGAAACAGTGACACCTACAGGTAGAGCTGATTTTAACTTAAAAGAGGAAGGACTGTAGCAGTGTTAATTTCGTTGACGAAGACTATGACGAAATATATTCGTTAACGACCTTTTTTCCATGACGAAGACGAGACGAAGACGTAACGAAAAAGAATCTTTGAAAATAAAAACTATGACGAAATCTGTTTTAATTTTCGTTGACAAGACGAGACGAAACGAAAATGTTGGTGGTTGACTAAGTCACAATAATTTTTAAAACATCATCGTATCAGGCCGTCATGAAGTATCAGGAGCGGGCGAGTGAATCTGTGTGTGTGTGTGTGTGTGTGTGTGTGTGTGTGTGCCTGTGCGCTCCCAGATAGCGCACCGGTCCGTAGCTCCGCCCCCCGCCTCGCGCACTCGCTCAGAGCGACACAGTGAAAGCAGAGCGCGTTCTCGTGGAGCAGCCTCTCAGTGACCGACTGCTTCTTAACTATGGAAACAGTGAAAACCAGAGTTTCTCTGGTCTCAGCTGCTCAGAGATCAGCCCCTCAGCTTCTTGATCAGAGCAGAAGCTTCAGTTGGTTTGTACCGATGTTCAGTTTCTGTGTCCGGCTCCAGTCTGACCTGCTCTCCCTTTTTGTTTTCACATTTAAAATTAAATATATATTTTTAAGCTATTAGGCTGCAGCTATATGTTTTTATAGAAAAGGAGTTTAATGTGGCTATAAAATGTGACTAAAACTAGACTAAAATGTAATTTGTTTTCGTCGACTAAAACTAGACTAAAACTAAGAATGATTAAAATGACTAAAAGGTGACTAAAACTAATATGCATTTTCGTCAAAAGACTAAGACTAAGACTAAATCAAAAATAGCTGCCAAAATTAACACTGGACTGTAGGAGGCGAGGGAGGAGGAGAGGAGGAGGAATCCAACGTACAAGGAAAGGAAACGTCCTCTTCGTCGTGTCTCCGTCCTCTTCGTCGTGTCTCCGTCCTCTTCGTCGTGTCTCCGTCCTCTTCGTTGTGTCTCCGTCCTCTTCATCGTGTCTCCTTCCTCTTCATCGTGTCTCCTTCCTCTTCGTCGTGTCTCCGTCCTCTCCGTTGTGTCTCCGTCCTCTTCGTCGTGTCTCCGTCCTCTTCGTTGTGTCTCCGTCCTCTTCATCGTGTCTCCTTCCTCTTCATCGTGTCTCCTTCCTCTTCGTCGTGTCTCCGTCCTCTCCGTTGTGTCTCCGTCCTCTTCGTTGTGTCTCCGTCCTCTTCATCGTGTCTCCTTCCTCTTCATCGTGTCTCCTTCCTCTTCGTCGTGTCTCCGTCCTCTTCGTCGTGTCTCCGTCCTCTTCGTCGTGTCTCCGTCCTCTCCGTTGTGTCTCCGTCCTCTTCGTTGTGTCTCCGTCCTCTTCATCGTGTCTCCGTCCTCTTCGTCGTGTCTCCGTCCTCTCCGTCGTGTCTCCTTCCTCTTCGTCGTGTCTCCGTCCTCTTCGTCGTGTCTCCGTCCTCTTCGTCGTGTCTCCGTCCTCTCCGTTGTGTCTCCGTCCTCTTCGTTGTGTCTCCGTCCTCTTCATCGTGTCTCCTTCCTCTTCGTCGTGTCTCCGTCCTCTCCGTTGTGTCTCCGTCCTCTTCGTTGTGTCTCCGTCCTCTTCATCGTGTCTCCTTCCTCTTCGTCGTGTCTCCGTCCTCTCCGTTGTGTCTCCGTCCTCTACGTCGTGTCTCCGTCCTCTCCGTCGTGTCTCCGTCCTCTACGTCGTGTCTCCGTCCTCTCCGTTGTGTCTCCGTCCTCTTCGTTGTGTCTCCGTCCTCTTCGTCGTGTCTCCGTCCTCTTCGTCGTGTCTCCGTCCTCTCCGTTGTGTCTCCGTCCTCTTCGTTGTGTCTCCGTCCTCTTCGTCGTGTCTCCGTCCTCTCCGTTGTGTCTCCGTCCTCTTCGTTGTGTCTCCGTCCTCTTCATCGTGTCTCCTTCCTCTTCGTCGTGTCTCCGTCCTCTCCGTTGTGTCTCCGTCCTCTTCGTTGTGTCTCCGTCCTCTTCGTCGTGTCTCCGTCCTCTTCGTCGTGTCTCCGTCCTCTTCGTCGTGTCTCCGTCCTCTTCGTCGTGTCTCCGTCCTCTTCATCGTGTCTCCTTCCTCTTCGTCGTGTCTCCGTCCTCTCCGTCGTGTCTCCGTCCTCTTCAGACCGAACGTCTTCTGTTGCCATGGTTACAGCCTCTCTCTCTTTCTACTCCTCGTTTGATCTTTTTATTTCTCTGTTGCTCTTTTCCTCTCTCTCTCTTTCTCCTTTCTGTCGTTCTCTTTTCAACCTGTTGTTCTCCAGCCCTTCATCCTCTTCACCCCCCCCCCCCCCCCCGTGCAGCTCCTCCATGTTTCTTCTTCTCTGCAGAACGGAACCTCTGATCATGAAGAACGAGCAGAAACAACAGAAGAAGAAACTGGTGATTTTCAGAAGTTACCAGTGAATCTGATTGTTTGTGCCCCCCCCCCCTTCATTTGTCTCTCCTTGAAACCATCCACCCTTTTCTCACGTCACCTTGTCCTCCACTCATCTCTCCATCCTTTCTTTACCCCCCCCCCCTCCTCTAATTGATTAAAAGAGCTTCTGAACTGCGTCCGACTCGACATCAGAGAGAAACGTTCACAGGAGCAGCTGAAGTTCATGATCTGTGTTCGATGCTTCAGCAGGAACGTCACATGACTGGTGTGTGTGTGTTGTGTGCACGAGTGTGTGTGGGTCATGTGCACGAGTGTGTGTGGTGTGCACGGGACGTCCAACCTTTCATTGCAGTACAAGTGACAAATGAAAATGAAGTTGTTATAAACTTGTGTTTACTCTAATCCAGATGTGTGGTGTCAAACAGGAGGAGGAAGAAGAGGAGGATGAAGAGGAGGAGGAGGGGGAACAGAGTGTGGACACTTAGTAAAGAGGGACAGACACACAGGGACACACACAGAGGGACAGTGTCCCCAGCAGCAGTGGAACAACTCGATCTAAACTTCTAGCGTCAGCAGAAGAAACGTGTGTTTGTGTTGTTTTGTTTCCTCCTGAATCCGAACTCCACTTGTCTCCAACCTTTTGTTTGTGTCCTTTCCTCGTCTCTTCCCCGTTTGTCCTCCTCCATCGATACAGCAGATTGATTCAGTGCAGAACAATGTGACAAAGCAGCTTTTCTCCGTCAATAACTGTGATTTCAGTTCTTTGCATCTCTCGTCTAATGCGGCTTCGCTTGTTTGAGCCTTAGAAGCTATTTTCAAAAACCTATTCATCCTCAGCGTGTGTGTGTGTGGGTTTGTTTGTGTGACTGTGTGTGTGTGTGTGTGTGTGTGTGTGAGAGGACAGAATGCGACAGGGATTTTGCTGCATTTGATTTTGTCCTTTGCCAAACGTCTCCTTCCAGCTCGGGGCCTCCTGCTGTTCACTGATGATGTCACCGTGCCCTCTACTAACATGGAGGAGGCAGGTTTCTGACCTTTGCTGCAACCAGCCAACAGGGGGCGATGTTTTGGTTTCACTTTTGGGAGCTGCCATGACGTCCTTCTTTATTTACCGTCTGGGTTCTGTAAGGACAGAGTGAATCTGCTGCCCCCTGTGGTCAGAGTCAGTATTGAACATCATCTTCAAGACTCAATCTTAGCTTCTACTTTTTAGTTTGTTAACCTTCATCAGAATCTGAGACAAGAGACACGAGACACGAGACACGAGACACGAGACACGAGACAAGAGACACGAGACACGAGTGTTTTTCACGTTCGACCAATGAAACGTTTCTCTACGTTCACGCCTCTGTGATGTCATCGGCTGCCGATAAGAACCAATGAGCTTCCATGTCTCAGAGATGATGTACACATGAGCGACTCCGCAGCTCCTCAGTCAACACACACTGCATGACAACTACACCGCCTGCAGCACTGCTAATGAGGTGTGTGTGTGTGTGTGTGTGTGTGTGTGTGTGTGTGTGTGTGTGTGACTGCTGAGCTCATGAGATGGGATGATGAGGGTGAGACAGTTGTGTAGTAAGACCTGCTCTTGTTGTGAAACATGGGAATCAGGCTCTTTGTGTTTGTGCGACAACAAGCCGCTAAACAGCCACATGACAGATCTGTGTTGTGAGTCTTTTTATTGAATCACAAACAGTGTCTTCATATCGAGGCCTCCCTTCTCTCTGCATCATGTGGAAACACATGTTGATATGACTTTGTGTTGCTTTGTTCAGACTCTACATCTGTAACATCTGTAGTTCTAAAGTGATCTGCTCTCAGGTTCACTCTGCATCACTTTGTGAACGGACTTTATTAAACTTATATTTCTGACAAATGAATCATTATTCAAAAGGATGTTTGTAAAATCAGGTTCTTCACTGAACATCTCACACTCACCAGCCACAGAGGCTGTTAACCACCAAGAGCCTGGTCCTGGATCTCAGGAGCCCCCGGCCTGCAGGGGGCGATACCATCAGCAGAGTTCATGTAGAGCAGGGCCGTCTCTGTGGATGTGAGGCCCGTGGCCCCCTGGGGCCGGAGGTGTGGGCAGTTTGAGGCAGAAACAACAGAACCAACATCCTCCCTCCGTCGCCCCTTCACCTCCTCACTTCATTACCTGCCTCCTCTTCCTCTCTCTCTCCCCTTGTGTCCTCCAGCTTCTAATTTGTGAGCAGTGGCGTCCTCCTCTGTTTCCTGAGCGTCCGCTGGCTGATCACAACATGGCCTCTGGCTCCTCTGCACGATCCCTCGAACCCAGTTCATCCTCCGACCCAGAAGGAACCAACACTTCCACGTCCAGACTTACAGTTTTTCTCCATTGCTTTGGGTCATTTCACGAAACAGAAATGACATTCTCAAAACAACACGTGCAAACCTCCAAACCACTGGGCACTGGTTCACAACAGATTGGAATATCTCATTCCTTTAATCAAATTGCAATTGTATTAGCACATCCTTGCAATGACAAGTACAATTTCCAACAGCTTGCACAAATTTCAAATGATTTAGAACACCTTTGCAAACGGTTAGGTACAATTGCCTTCAGTTAGCCCAATTACCAATTGAATATATATTGCTGGTGAAAACTGACTGTCGCTTCTCAGTCAAGTGGTTGTTCTCTGCAGAACATGTTGGCATCATTTCATTGTTTACATCATCACCTGCACAATAGTTCACTCTACTGTCAAAATCCTACAGGCACATAATACCATGAAAAACATCATGGTATATACTGTAATATGGATATCTTGGATCATTGGCTTAATTTTCAGGTGCAACTAGAACTTTAGTAATGAAGGTTGAGTTTCACAGATCTGATCACCAGTCACACAGTAAGTTTACAGTTGTTCTCGATTGCTTTGGCTCATTTCACGAAACAGAAATGACTCAGAGCTCTAAGTGCAATTGGTAAAATAGCCCATATGGTTCAGCACAACTACATAGATCACCTTCAAAAGGTCATATCTCACTATGCCAAATTTTAGTTTTGATGTGCTTATTGTTTGACAGTATATTGTGCTGTACACATTGTCTGTTACTGTAAGCACGATGTATGGCAATTACTGTAACAATTCCCATGGCAGTATGAGTTCAATAAACATATTTTATGTGAAACCTTGAATTAATCTTTTTTCTGTTTGATACACATAATATTCTGGAAGGAAAACATCTACTGTAACCATCCAGCGTCAAAGGACTGAGCCAAGATTGAAATGTGCACATGAGGGATATTTCTATGGTCCACTGCCATACTGACTAAACATCTAAACATTTTGACCTGTAGTGTTTACACAATGCCAAAGGGACTTTTCATTTTGGGGGCACTGACTATTTGTATGAGAGAAGGATTTAGTTTTGACTGATGAGTTTGCTGTTTTGGGTGAGATATGACCTTTTGCAGGTGTGCTATGGAGCTTTGCTGAACCATCTATGTTATTTTGAGAGATGAGCCACAGCAATCGAGAAGGAAATTTTCATTTTGGGGGCACTCACTATTTATATGAGAAAATGATTTGGTTTTGAAACTTGAGTTAACTGTTTTGGGTGAGATATGACCTTTTGAAGGTGATCTATGTAGTTGTGCTGAACCATATGAGCTATTTTGCCATTTGCACTTAGAGCTCTGAGAATGTCATTTCTGTTTCGTGAAATGAGCCAAAGCAATGGAGACAAACTGTAAAGTCACAGGTTCGATGCTGTGACACATTCCAGCTCGAACACCGTATATCCCCCGAGGATCTGACTGAGAACAGAGTGTGAGATTTATTAAGTAAAAATATGAAGTAAATGTAAAAAGTAAAAGTATAAAGGAAATGTAAAAAAGTGATACGTGGTTGAACAGCCTTTTCCCTGACAGAGGTCAGAGGTTACAGAAACCTGATCAGGTGAATGATCCAGGTGAATGACCCCCCCCCCCCCCCATCTCCTTGGCGGTCCATTAGGCTCGTTCCCAGTGTGACGCTGCAGGAGGAGAGTTCATCCATCCTCCTCTGCTGAGTTGTGAAGTTAATGACGCCGGCTTGACTCCCATGTTCTGCTGGGGCTCGATGAAGGATGGATGAGGAGGAGAGAAAGAAACACTGTAGGTTCAGAGAGTTCATCACCAGACCTCCACCTGTCTGGACACTTCACTCCTCAGACTGTTAGAGAAACACATCCCATAACGTCAGAGCATCAGGACTCAGAGGGACGAAAGTCTCAGAGTTTGTTTACTAATGTGGTAACTACTGCTGGACTCTGGTTTGGACTGAAGATGCTGGTCTTTGGACTCTGAACTCCAGTGTTGGACCTCTGGTATCTGGTCTCTGGACTCTGGACTCTGGTTTCTGGTCTCTGGTCTCTGGACTCTGGACTCTGGTTTCTGGTTTCTGGTTTCTGGTCTCTGGTCTCTGGTCTCTGGTTTCTGGTTTCTGGTCTCTGGTCTCTGGTTTCTGATCTCTGGTCTCTGGTCTCTGGTCTCTGGTTTCTGGTTTCTGGTTTCTGGTCTCTGGTCTCTGGTCTCTGGTCTCTGGTTTCTGGTTTCTGGTTTCTGGTCTCTGGTCTCTGGTTTCTGATCTCTGGTCTCTGGTCTCTGGTTTCTGGTCTCTGGTCTCTGGACTCTGGTTCCTGGTTTTTGGTTTCTGGTTTCTGGTTTCTGGTCTCTGGTCTCTGGTCTCTGGTTTCTGGTCTCTGGACTCTGGACTCTGGTTTCTGGTTTCTGGTTTCTGGTCTCTGGTCTCTGGTTTCTGATCTCTGGTCTCTGGTCTCTGGTTTCTGGTCTCTGGTCTCTGGTCTCTGGTCTCTGGTCTCTGGTTTCTGGTTTCTGGACTCTGGTTTCTGGTCTCTGGTCTCTGGTTTCTGGTCTCTGGACTCTGGACTCTGGTTTCTGGTTTCTGGTTTCTGGTCTCTGGTCTCTGGTTTCTGATCTCTGGTCTCTGGTCTCTGGACTTTGGTTTCTGGTCTCTGGTTTCTGGTTTCTGGTTTCTGGACTCTGGTTTCTGGTTTCTGGTCTCTGGTCTCTGGTCTCTGGTCTCTGGTCTCTGGTCTCTGGACTCTGGACTCTGGTTTCTGGTTTCTGGTTTCTGGTCTCTGGTCTCTGGTTTCTGATCTCTGGTCTCTGGTCTCTGGACTTTGGTTTCTGGTCTCTGGTCTCTGGTCTCTGGACTCTAGACTCTAGACTCTGGTTTCTGGACTCTGGTCTGAAGTGACTGGAATCGATCTGGTCTCTGGACACTGAAAAGTCATTTTTAAATTTCCCAGAACCTTGAGGTCAAATTTGGCTGCCGTGTTAAATCGGATATGAGAGAAGATGAACGTGATTATTGAGTCGCGTGTGATTCGCTGGGCGTAGCGTCGTGGTCTTTACGACTCGACCACGTTTTTCTTCGTCACCGCAGGAGAAGATCTCCGTTCTCTTTCACTGCTGCTTTGTTTAATCAGATTATTTGTGGAAGCAAAACTGAGAAGCAATTACACAGAACAAACCAGAGAGTCCGTGTATTAATCAGCGAACATCGCAGGACTCGAGCCGCCGGCGTCCGGGCCCGACGCCGATGGACCGACACGTTCGACTGCTGAGCTGAATTCCAATCGGGTGATTTCCCGCGGCAGCGAGGACCCGAACACGTCGCTGACGCTGCTGATTAAATATTATCTAAGATAGTGTTTCCCATCCCCCAGCTCATGACCCCCCCGACCCCCCCGGACCCCTCCTGCTCCGCCGTCTAATCAGCTGATTAACAAGGAGACGGCAGGTGAATGTAATGAACTGCTGCATTCTGGGAAGTCTGTGAGTCTGCAGGTTCTAACTGAACGTCCCTCAGTTACACAAGGAAACAACAACAACAATAACAATAATATATCTATAACATACGGATCCTTGTGAGGCTCAGAGTATCCACCAGTAGGAACGAGAGGAAGCGTCAGCTGACACATGTTTGTGTCACGTGACCTGTTTGTATAAAACAAACAATAACAACCCGGGGACGACGGCAGCAGTCGACCTCCATGTTTGCTTTTATTCTGAAGCTGCGTTTGATCAGAACTTAGAATTCATTGTGCGGCCGTGTGTTTTTCACCATCATGTCTTTGCTCTCCATGTTTTTAAATCCTCTGATTGTTCAGATTCTGAACTCTTCTGTTTATTCTTCATGTTTACGGATCTTCAGCCTCTAAATTAACGTTCATTTAAACCCACAGAGACTTTGTGTTTCACTTTCCCGTTGTGAACACGTGTGTAATGTATGTTCTGTATTGATGTTGTAAGTGTGTTGCTGCTCTTGTAAACCTTCTGTAAACCGTCTGTAAACCTTCTGTAAACCTCTGTAAACCTTCTGTAATCCCTCTGTAAACCGTCTGTAAACCTTCTGTAAACCTTCTGTAAACCTTCTGTAATCCCTCTGTAAACCGTCTGTAAACCTCTGTAAACCTTCTGTAAACCTCTGTAAACCTTCTGTAAACCTCTGTAAACCTTCTGTAATCCCTCTGTAAACCGTCTGTAAACCTCTGTAAACCTTCTGTAAACCTCTGTAAACCTTCTGTAAACCTTCTGTAAACCGTCTGTAAACCTTCTGTAAAACTCTGTAAACCTTCTGTAATCCCTCTGTAAACCTTCTGTAAACCTCTGTAAACCTTCTGTAAACCTTCTGTAAACCCTCTGTAAACCTCTGTAAACCTCTGTAAACCTTCTGTAAACATTCTGTAAACCTCTGTAAACCTCTGTAAACCTTCTGTAAACATTCTGTAAACCTCTGTAAACCTTCTGTAAACCTCTGTAAACCTCTGTAGACCTTCTGTAAACATTCTGTAAACCTTCTGTAAACATTCTGTAAACCCTCTGTAAACCTTCTGTAAACCTTCTGTAAACATTCTGTAAACATTCTGTAAACTTCTGTAAACCTTCTGTAAACATTCTGTAAACCTCTGTAAACCTTCTGTAAACCTTCTGTAAACATTCTGTAAACATTCTGTAAACTTCTGTAAACCTTCTGTAAACATTCTGTAAACCCTCTGTAAACCCTCTGTAAACCTCTGTAAACCTCTGTAAACCTTCTGTAAACCTCTGTAAACCTTCTGTAAACCTTCTGTAAACTTCTGTAAACATTCTGTAAACCCTCTGTAAACCTTCTGTAAACATTCTGTAAACTTCTGTAAACCCTCTGTAAACCTCTGTAAACCTCTGTAAACCTTCTGTAAACCTCTGTAAACCTCTGTAAACCTCTGTAAACCTTCTGTAAACCTTCTGTAAACCTCTGTAAACCTCTGTAAACCTCTGTAAACCCTCTGTAAACCTTCTGTAAACCTCTGTAAATTCTGTAAACCTCTGTAAACCTCTGTAAACCTCTGTAAACCTTCTGTAAACCTCTGTAAACCTTCTGTAAACATTCTGTAAACTTCTGTAAACCTTCTGTAAACCTTCTGTAAACCTCTGTAAACCTCTGTAAACTTCTGTAAACCTTCTGTAAACCTTCTGTAAACCTCTGTAAACCTCTGTAAACCTCTGTAAACCTTCTGTAAACCTTCTGTAAACCTTCTGTAAACCTTCTATAAACACTCTGTAAACATTCTGTAAACCTCTGTAAACCCTCTGTAAACCTCTGTAAACCTCTGTAAACCTTCTGTAAACCTTCTGTAAACCCTCTGTAAACCTTCTGTAAACCTCTGTAAACCTTCTGTAAACCTTCTGTAAACCTCTGTAAACCTCTGTAAACCTTCTGACCGGTTCTGCTTCTCGAACTCGACGTTCTGATCCACACACCTAACCCACTGACGTTGTCATGGCGACCTGCTGAACCCTGTCACATGATCTGAATTCAGGCTGAACAGCTGATGTCAGTGTTTGGTTTGTTCCACTGTTGTAGAAACTAATGTGACTTATGTATGAGGACTTGTGGAATTTAAGGTCGCTGTGCTTTTGCTGTAATTACGCACTGATGTGCTGAAGCATCCAAACCAAAGGAGCGTCTGCTGCTGCGCTGCCTCCAACTAAAATTTTAACTGCACAGACACAGAGAACATTATTTTGCACTTAAAGAATCGTGTCTCATTTCAGGAGCTGAAGACTCGGAGGGGAAACAGCCCCGAGGCTCGCTGCATGAAAAATGGATGCACGCTGGCTAATGTGGCTAATATGAATTTAAACATGGCCGGTGGCGGTACAGCTCTTCATCCCTGGAGTTTTATAGCAACAACTGGTAATTGGCAGAGAAGGTGGAACAGCCACTGCACTACAACAGTAGGTTCATCTCCTCGGGCTCTTAATGTGAAAATCACTTCGGAGGGACTTCCCTTTCAGCTGCGAGCGATACAGTAGCTCCGCCTCTCGTCGCTGAGAAGGTTGGAAAGTTACTCACATGTCTGAACGTGTCGATGGACGAGAGGAAGACAGATGTCCTCCCTCAGGCTCCGATCACGTCTGAATACTCATTTGAGTTTAGCTGTTGTTGTTTCACGTTCTGCAGATTCAGGCCAAAGTGTAAGTGAACCGGACGCTACAGCTGCTGCCTGCTCAAGGGACTAAAGGTCACGACCTGGGAATTCACGCATACGCTTTGTTTGGCGTTCTCAAGTCGTGAGTACGCAGCCGCTAGGCAACAGCACCATGAACGATGCTGCTGGCGTCTTGAGGCTAACGCCACAGTGTCTCTCGTCCTCGCTGATTCTGTTAGTGACAAAAGCACAAAGCCGTCAAAACATCTCACACAGTTTGGAGATTCATGCGAGCGGGCCGCTCGGCCCGAGGATTGTGACGTATCGGTCCCTGAAACCTCCGAGAGGCGGAGAGGGCGTGAAGACTTCCTCCTCCGGACAGATCCGTCAGAACAATGAGACAAAGGAGGTTCTGTGGA